>NC_087209.1:27182428-27192428 GCF_015104395.2 Macrobrachium nipponense | reverse complement strand
TGTCTAAATTCTTATCACATCACCATGACATTATATATACAAACATTAAGCTACAAATCTCGTTTAACATCCAATTCGCTCTACGTACCAAACCATTTATATAACTTGTATTGATTCCCCTTCGCTGATATTCCCCAAGTAGCGCGACGTACATATATGTATATATGAACAACCACAAATTCAAATAAATAGCAATGCGTGAAATAAGAAATATGTTCTGACACAGAACAAGAGTAATATTAGTCAGAATAAACACACACTCAACTGCCTGCAATAACAAACGTTCAAGATTAAATTAACTTCTGAACTTTGTGACTAATTATTCAAAACGGAGTTTTGGATATCACTGAATTCCTAATATCGAAGATACAACAACTCCTTCATACTGGTAACATGAGTCACTTCAAATTCGCCAGTCCCTGCAACTCTCTCTCTCTCTCTCTCTCTCTCTCTCTCTCTCTCTCTCTCTCTCTCTCATAGAATACGAATACTTGTAGCAAATAGTTTGAGATGTCTTTATCGAGAACACACACGCATAAAAAGAAAAAAAAATGCAAACTACAAAATTTCCGCTAAAATAAATTGCATTACCGGCGAATAAGGATTTCTATGTACATAGATTGGAATGTAAAGTTTAACGAGAGAGAGAGAGAGAGAGAGAGAGGAGAGAGAGAGAGAGAGAGAGAGAGACTGGAAATTCAAAATAGCCCGGGAGTCACCTACACAAGTTTACTCAGTAGAAAAAAAATTCCTCAACTTCGCTCAAACCGAGTGAAATAAACATGACTACTCTCCTCCCACTCCCCCATTTCGGAGGAGAAAAGGGGGGAATGGGGGGGGATCACCTCCCCAAAACAACCGCCTTCCTTCCATCTCACCCTGGGCAAAGGCCCTTCCAACAAATCCATCTTACGCCAAGACGGGATATGGGTAGGAGAGAGAGAGAGAGAGAGAGAGAGAGAGAGAGAGAGAGACTCATTACTTATTCCCCTGCTATGAAACTAGGCAACAATTAAAAAGAAACATTATGGATGAGATTGTAAAAACAGATTTTTAAACGGGGGAAAATATGTCCCAGTGAAAATAAACAGCTTTTCATTGGTGCTGGAAAATCTTACGTAAAATGGAAAGTTTCTTCGAACAATTTTTAGTTTTCTGGAAAAAAGAAAACTATTGAGATGGTTATTTATCTGTCCGTCTTCGCATCTTAGAAACTACGAAGGTTAGAGAGTTGCAAATTGGTATGTTGATCATCCACCTTACAATCACCTAACATACCAAATTGCAGCCCTCTAGCTTCAGTAGTTTTTATTTTAAATAAGGTTAACGTTAGCCATGATTGTACGTCTGGCCCAACACGGGCCACCTTAGGGCTGTGTCTGAATATTTCATGGGCCATGGCTGAGAGTTTTATGGGCCATGGCTGAGAGTTTTATGGACCGTGGCTAAGAGTTTTATGGGCCTTGGCTGAGAAGTCATACATCATTATACGCTGTACAGAAAAATCGATTGCGCCGAAGAAACTTCGGCGCATATTTAACTCGTCTCTTATTGATATGGAAACAAGTTCAGACGATTCAGTAAATTTACAAAGGTCTTTTTCCTTTGAAAATAAAGGAGGTTAACAAGATGTCTGACGGCGATTGATGTAAATAACACATAGCTCGAGTTAATGACTTACTAATCATAAACATACGAGATCTTCAAACGCGAGAGAGAGAGGACGAAGAGGAGGAGAGGAGATGAAGGAAGAAAAGAGGAGAGAAGAGAGGAGGGGAGCGCATGGCAAGTGTTCCATTGTTTTGTATCTGAAGCGATATAACTTCGAATGTTTTCCCCATATTTGAATTTTAGGATTTTTCCTCCTCTCTAATTTGCTCTAAAATTAAGAAAAACCAGTTTTTTTTCTTTTCTCGAAAGAGCAACTTTCGAAATGACCGACGTTTATTTCAAGTCGTCACTGCCATTGGACGATGTAACGCCATTTTTGTGAATTAAGTCAGTCAATATGATTAAAAAAAAAAAAAAAAACGGCTCTCTGCCTTCGTCTACCTTCCAACCGTTCTCGACCGATTCTTCTTGCTTTGCTGTCCAACTTCTTAAACTTTACTTTGCTCCGCTTTCCACTTCACAAATGAGAATATATTCTTTACGGGGGAATCCCACCGGTGTCTCATCTCGCGCTAAAAATAGACACGTGTTTTGCGAACGGGCACAAACGTAAACAGAACGCGCATGCGCGCACCCATTAACTTGTTGAGGTCGTGAATTTAATTTCCTTTTTTTTTCTTTTCTTTTTGGGGTCAGGCTTCCGCAGTCGAACGTAACCTGCCAATTCCTTCTGCACAACTTTTTTGTCATCCCGGTCTAAGTCAGAGACACGATAATCGGATTATACAAGGAAGCATTATTTAGGGCTCAGGATATTACTGCTAGCGCAGTCCGATGGACCCCCACCGGAGGAAATGAGGCGACGTCCTAAAGGATTAAAGATCTATACTCTCTCTCTCTCTCTCTCTCTCTCTCTCTCTCGAGATGTCGCGTTTAATTCCGCCATTAGTGTTAAGCGTTAACAGCCAAAACTGTCTGAGTGAAATGTTCCTTTGTTAATTTCAAACTGAGTGTTAGTGTTACAGGTCAAATTTTGATGTGACGATATTCCCTTTCATATCGTCTCAAGTGTCATTGCCTAAGAGACTAGAAAATATTTCCTAAATTTTGCCATATGGGTGAAGTTAACAGTGAAAGATTTAAAGTAAATGCGTCTTTATTTTACTACGACCATAAATAACACAGTATTCAAACTGACTAAGAATTCATTCCTCACTTTCGTTAACGGGGTAAAAATCAGCAGTCAACATTACGTGAAAGTGAACTTTAATTTTAACATCAGTGTAAAGTCACAAGTCGAATTCGCGTGAAAGGATTGCGAGAAATGGACGCTAATACGAAACGCAGAAAAATTACCTGATAGCATTCACAAAACATTGAACGTAAATATATTAATGGAAACCTCTCCGTTGTCGATGTGACCACCACATGTATGAAATTCTGATCATTCGCGTTTTAATAACCTCTATTCACAGAGCCGATTTTCACGTCATAGAAAACGTGTTACTGGTTACTTTTTACCCGTGTTCTGTGAGTTTTTCGATGGACTGCAATTTTGTTAAAGGGTATCACAACAACTAAAATATTTAGATGAAAGGAAAATAAGAACAGGTTATTTTCCTCGAAACATGCATTACACACACACACACACACACACACACACACACACATATATATATATATATATTATATATATATATATATATATATATATATATGTGTGTGTGTGTGTGTGTGTGTTTAAAAATCACAGAAGATGCACATGACTACACTATAATAAGCGAATAATTACCACAGGAACAAAATGGCAGACAGAACTTCTGCCTGCTATTTTCCTGTGGTATTCGCTTGTTTGTTTGTGTATATACTATATATAATATATATATATACAATAATAATAATATCTATTTTTATATATATTTATTTATATATCGACACTCGATAAAAACATATATATGGAAAACTTTGAAAAATTATTCCCGCCAAACAACTCGCATCAAAGAATCGTTTAATTCGCCATAAATTGCGAAATTGCCCTAAAAAATTGAAGGGCACATTTTCCAAATCCATAACGCCCGCCCACAAATCACCTGATGGACTTGTATACTCGGCAATAATCTATAAGATATATTCATGCGTAAGACGCGCCATAAATTTGGCTATAAATCAATAAAGTGGGCTATAAATATCCGGGAGATCGAGACTGTACAACGGTGTCAGCCCAGGCATGATAGAAACACATTTAACTAAACTACTGCCTCCTTTTTCCGTGAGAAAAAAAGGGGGACGGTGTCGCTGAGGTAAGGTACTTTCCGTCTCGTACGAGGAGACTTATGGGAGATGTGTTTTCCCACTCAAGTGGTTTATTGCTTTATTTCGCTTCCTTCATGAACTATGGGACGGTGAAGAAGGCAATCCGCACAGATTTGCTAATTAACTCCGTAAACTGATGGTAAATTGGAAATGCATTCCACACTGCAGTTTATTAACTCACATCTCCCTTAATCATCTGCTTAATTTTAGATATATATTACAAATATCCGGTAATTAACATTTCTCCCCATAGGGTATGAAGGTTTAGGAATGTTAATTCTCCCCATAGGGTATGAAGGTTTAGGAATATGTCCCATACAGGGATAATTATGGATCTCGTTATATGAACAAGATTGAATGACTGGTTTTAAGTCTGGCGTTACACTGCAGTTTAGAAATGCATGCATCCCACACACATAATAAGACACCCACCATCTTGAAAATAGATACGTCAGTAACCTAGACATTGCGACGTCAGTTTTGACGACTATAAATAAATAAAAACAGAAAACTAATAAAAAATTAAAAAAAACTAATTTCGTCGAGCACACGGCGATATCTACAAGAACCGACGAACCCATTACCACTCACATAAACTTCAAATCCTCCCCTTAACAAATCCACTCGAAACAGTTTAGCCGAAATCTTTTGAAAAAGAAAAAAAACTAACTGCCAAGTTTGCATAAAGATGTTTCCTCCCGGCTTCCAAACAATTGCTGTTATCAAAACCTTTTAGATTCTATTAACTAAGTTTGGGGGTCTTTTCCGCCGACGTTCAGCGAAGTTGCGTCTCAAGTTATTTCTCTGAATGTTGAGCAGTTGCAGGAAAAATTCATCTCGGTCCTGAACTTCACATCTGTGAGTGTGGTGCTGTTTGCGTCATATTGTGCTTAAGACTCAACATGATGTTGCTATGTTGGCAGACAGGTTGAAATATGAAGGTGCTCAAGTTCGAGTGTCAGTGCGCTTGTGACGCGACTTTTGTTTCGCTAAAACGCACAGAAACTACCCGTTTGTGTAGACGTAGATGTGCCAGGCTTATAACCAGAAAACCTCTCTATCTCTCTCACATCGTCACACTTTCGTTCACCCGTTATTACTGCACATATGCGACTATCACTATTCAGAACGCTTACACCAACAAATGACACCCTCTTTATCCCTGTCCGGTCATAACTCTCGCAATTACAACTTGGAGACTGACACTTCAGTTACTAGGAAGCGCAATTCAGAAGTCGAGCGCGCGAGCACACACACACACACTTTCGAATTTAGAGGAGGAAGAGCGAGTTCGTAAAAAAAATGATAAATAAAAAATCTCCTACAAATAAGAAAAAATGACCGTGTATATACCTATTTCACACATCTCCCTGACAAGAATGCAAGCAAACGAGAGGTGCTAAGATTAGAAAGTGTGTCTTAACACCCTCTTAAGCCAACGGAAGGCCGAGGAATTTTGCCATTTGCTATTATCCATTTGCTTGAGAATAAATCTACGACTATTCCTTTCTTATCAGGTATGAAGCCTTTCCGGATATCACATAAACTGAAAGGGTTGTTTCTGAGCGCGGTAATGGCACCAACGGCCAAAACAAGTGCTTACATAACAATGCAAAGCAAACGCACGCATGCAGACTTCTACATTATGTTTATGCTTGCCTTAAAACGTAGCGAACCCATAACGGAAGTGCTAACTGGAATGTAATTACTTCCGTCTGTGCGTATTACAAAGCGTTTTCGTAACGGCGACCTTTTTCTCGTTTCGCCACATCATCTTCGCCGTCGTTCTTAAAAATAAAAAAAAAAATATGTAAAAACCCTCATTTATAAAGGCTTGTTAGAAAAAAAGTAAAAAAAAAAAAAAATGCGAAGAAGTTTCTTCGGCGCAATCGAGTTTTCTGTACAGACGCTACAGCGCATATCCAAGGCCATCCGAAAATACAACTCTCTTTCGGTGGTCTCGGTATAATGAATGTTGTATGAGCCGCGGCCCATGAAACTTTAAGCATGGCCCAGTGGTGGCCTTACCCATATCGTTGCCAGACGCATAATTATGGTTATCTTGAAGCTTAAATAAAATAGAAACTATCGAGGCTAGAGGGCTGCAATTTGGTAGGTTTGATGATTGGAGGGTGGATGATCAACATTCCAATTTGCAGCCCTCTAGCCTCAGTAGTTTTTAGGGTCGGAGGGCGACAGAAAAAATGAGGGCACCAAGAGTGCGGACGGACAAACAAAGCCGGCACAATAGTTTTCTTTTACAGAAAACGAAAAGGGAGGGGGGATGGGGGGTGGGGGAGCACTCCTTCCCATCTTACTCCTCCTCGACACTATAATAAAGAGGTATTCCTCGACCTACGAGGCGGAAGGAACGAGGGGGAAAATACTTTTATCCGGTTCCCGAGCATTTTTAGATTCTTATCGACGTAAATGTACGCATGCGCGAGTTTGGGCATTATCATACACACAATTCAGCGACGAAGAGGGTTTTTAGATATTCTTTCTTCGGATATGCATATTTAAATACAAACATACATATAGATACATACCCACACAGCCATACAGGGATTATGATGATCTTACTGATTTCAGTCATTTGCCTTATCTTCCACATTTTAATGCGTAGGATTGTTTCAATGAAAACATATTGTTTACCAGTGTTTACTATTATTCATATGTCCCTGTATATTCTTCCTCTCAACATTAAAGCCTGAATTATTAAACGAAAGTTGCTACTCCAGTTCACATATTTTCTTCTGGCTTCTAACAGCACTCGTATTCTTTCAGACTTACTACTATGATTCATCCACGGGCTCTTGCTCTTCAACAACTTGATCTATACTTGAGCGAGGAAATTGGCCGGTAGCTTTATTCCTCAGTGGGTTGACGGGGCGGGTATGCTAATGCTCCTATCTAACCATGGTCGTAGAGAAAAAGGATAGGAAGGGGGTGGGAGCCCCTTTGCCCTCCGCCACCCCCTCCCCACCCCGTCTATGTAAGGATAGACCTAACCTATTTATGATATGGACAATTTCTGTAATCTATAACGATGCTGAAGAAAAGTCGTTTGGCATGTGGTGTATATACCTCTTTTTCTATTGTCATGATTTTTCTTTATTGAAATACAAATCAAAATAGGACTAATATTAGTAAATACTAAGAGCGTTCTTCCTTCAGTTCCAGTAGTAAAAACTACATTGCTTCCGCCTAAACAATTATGTCATCAATATGACACCTTTTTATATTTCTCAACTTACACAAGTGTTATTTTTTCGGTAGCGGAAAAAAAAAAACATCTGAAATAAGTATTCACCTGTTATATAATCATTAAAATAGTTCAACTTACAAAACCCGCATTTCCAAAAAAGTACGTTTTAGATTCAACATTAACCGTAACAACTGATATTTTCAGAGTCCATTTAGACAATATGTACAAAGCCATCATACTTCACTCTTTTAAAAATATACTTATTTCTTTTAATAAGTTGACACTGTTATCGGTGAGGTATATATCCAGGATTTAATAATTAATCATGAGAAAATCTAAAGACATATCAATGATTGTTTATTAAATCCGGAAGTGTACCTTACTGACTTGTTAAAAAAATCTATTTATAAAAAAAATCAATTGTTGTATTTTTAAGAGAGGAAAATGTAGTAAGTGTTGTGAATATTGTATAAAAGGGCGCTGAAAATATCAGTAGTTACGGCTGATGTTGAATCTAATTCAAACAAAATAGGCTTTTTGATTTTTTTGAAACAAATCTGAAAATTTTTACAACCATTTTCCCTAACGCTTCAGCCTAGATATATGACAAATCAAAAACCATCTGATTATATCAAGGTCCTTCATCATTAGATCGAGAGGGCAAGCCAAAAGTCTACTACTTTCCTTTTTAGATAAATGTAACAGGTACGAAAACACGACAGGAGGAGAGAGAAGGTAGGCAGGACAGAGCGCTTACGCGTACACGTATACAGCAGAAACCCCAGGGGGAAGACGGAGGGTGTAGACTGTGTACCGGCCATTATGAGTGTCACGCAAACTCATGCGCCTCTCTTCCCCCTCCACACACACACACACACACACACACACACACACCTATTCCAGGTACACCTGCATCTCCCTTCCCCCTCCTCTCCCCTCCCCCAGTCGCCATTCCCTTCCCCCTGTCCCCCATCCAGGTATCATAACTATTAATGATTTGTCAGCACAAAGCCATTAGCGCGCAGGGACCTTCAACCTCCTTCCCCCTTGATAAAAAAAAGAAAAAAAAAGACAAAGGAGCCAAAATATTCACTACCACACTTCTTTCAAGTCCACAAAGGGCAGTGAAGAGAAAAAAACCAAAGGCAATTACAAGGGTTTCGATAAAATCCGAGGAAACATCAATTAAAAATAAACGGATAAATTAGGAAAACGAATTGCGGGCGCTTTAGAAGACCATACACACCGCACTAGACTAAGGTCATAAATATACGCTGCGTCAACATCGCGGGTCTGGCGTCTTTCACGGCTCGCAAATTTGCGAACTCGATATCAACTGGCGTCTTTGTGAGAACCAAGGTCTAAAGAATATTCTTTAGACCTTGGTGAGAACGAAGAGAGAATTCTTCTACGCGCGCCGGTTTACAAGCCAGAGTTCCTCGTCAACGCGCGATCTGCTTTCAATTATTCAAAAGCAAGCGGCGACTTTTGCGGTGTTATCGGCACGTTCAAAGCACAGCCCCAGAACGGGGAAAAGCTTTTACAAAGCGCGCGCCTCGTTAAATGGCTTACACGTGAAAATGGAAGACTTATCATTTTGCACGTTGGCCTTTCGTGTATTAATAGTTGGGTGTGCTCGGCGTTTTCCCTCCTCACAATTTACGAGTCTTTTTTTTATATTTGCTTTTATTTCTACGCTTTGGCCTTGTCCTGGTGCTCTGTTCCGCTGAATTTTGTTGCTTGCGATGAATATAAATATAAGCGATATGCTGCTTGTCGCTAGCTAGGATACGGGACGCTGGCTGAGTTTTGGTTCACCACTGGAATGCCTTAGTTAACACATTTTCTCTCATTATCTTAAATTTCCTCTCTCTCTCTCTCTCTCTCTCTCTCTCTCTCTCTCTCTCTCTCTCTCTCTCTCTCTCTCTCTCTCTCTGTTTGGAATGGCCAAAAACATTTTTTTTTTTTCCCCTCAGCCTCAAGTTCATTTCCCTTTTGAGTTATTTTTGGGCCCAAGGCTGGCTCTCTCTCTCTCTCTCTCTCTCTCTCTCTCTCTTATTGAATGCCATTTAAATTATCAATAAAACACCCTTTCAAAGTTCAATTAAATTCCTTGTATAATGACAGCATATACTACATTTTTACATTTTCGCCAACAATACAGAGCAAATTCCTCAGATATAATTCAGTACCGAAGCACTTTGAAGTCTTGCCCGAGACGACGTAGACGGTACAGGTACCTCACATTGTGTCCGGGACATTGTAGACGGTACAGGTACCTCACATTGTCCCTTCGGTCTCTGCCTTCAATGCTTTCTACTCATCCATTTTAAGTCTGCTCTCTTTTGTCTTTTCCCACTTAGCTGTCCAACTTCTTGAACTTTTGTCTTTCCCCACGTTTCACCCATGATTCTTGTGAATGTCATCACAGTTTAGGATGGTGGTTAAGTGGAAACCGTTAACAACAACAACAACAACAACAACAACAACAACAACAACAATGATAAAAAAAAATAATAGTAATAACATGGGACACCAGAGCAGATGAAAAAGAGAAATAATTGATAAGTATCAAGACCTGAAAATAGAAATAAGAAGGATATGGGATATGCCAGTGGAAATTGTATCCATAATCAGAGGGACACTAGGCACGATCCCAAGATCCCTGAAAAGGAACCTGGAAAAATTAGATGTTGAAGTAGCTCCTGGACTCATGCAGAAGAGTGTGCTTATAGAAACAGCGCGCACAGTAAGAAAAGTGTCGCACTCCCAGGGAGGCAGGATGCAAACCCGGAATCCCACACAATATAAAAACTAATAGACTTCCCCCCCCCCCCCCCAATACAAACTACCAATAATAATGAAGAA
>NC_087209.1:27172428-27177428 GCF_015104395.2 Macrobrachium nipponense | reverse complement strand
AAAACTGACTATCCACCACGGGATGGAAAAAAGAAAGAAAAAAACCCATCGACAATGTAGAAGGCCTAAGATGGCCTCATTTCGAAGGGCCGATTTCCCCAACCCGAGTTTCCCACCGAATCGCGTGTCCGGCGGGAATTTTCTCCCACCAAACTGCTTCTTTCCCCTTAAATCATATTTCTCTTTCAAATTCCCAGAGTTTACTGTGTACTATTACTTACCTTCGGAGAATCTTTCTATGAACGACCAACGATACTCTCTCTCTCTCTCTCTCTCTCTCTCTCTCTCTCTCTCTCTCTCACACAAACACACACACACAAGGGTAAAAGTTTGACCCAATGTTTTACTATTGTTGAATATGGAAATCAGATCTCATAAGAGTAATGTTTAGACACTAAATCATCTCTCTCTCTCTCTCTCTCTCTCTCTCTCTCTCTCGGTATGACGGAAATGAAACTGCTTTCAGTTACGCTTGTCAACGAACGCGCAAGCAATGGCAATGTTAGTTTTACTTGGGAGAACATATCCTGAGAAATTGATTAGCCAGTATAGAGAGATAAGGATCACCTCATTAAGAGGACCAGGATTTCATAGTTGGGACATATCTATTTCCGAATTATTTGCTGGTTTTAACATTTTGACGCTGAACATCAATCAATCATGTCTGATGTTTACTTTCGTCTTCTATCCATCATCATCAGCTGCGACCCACGACAATCTACTTACAACAAGGTACTTAATCACTATAGTTGGCCGTCACTTAATTCACTGATTATATAAAACAGGGGAATATTGGGTTTTAAAGGAATAAAACGAACGAACAAATGTCGTTAGAGAGAGAGAGAGAGAGAGAGAGAGAGAGAGAGAGAAATAAGAACAAATCAATGTAGCTATATGTATGTGTATATACATACATACATACATATATGCATACATATATATATATTATATATATACATATATATATATATATATATATATATATATACAGAGAGAGAGAGAGAGAGAGGAGAGAGAGAAACAAAGGAAATAAATTGCAGCATAAAATACGCTGCTTTCCCGTATAGTCCCTTTATACCAGGTTGATACTGCAAGGTTGCACCCTACTCCAATATGCTCGGGGCACAATTACTTGTCTAAAATCTATATTCTCGACATAACGATGAGTTATTGCCGGGTTTTTTATTTTTAACTTTTCAACTTATCGGGTCATTCTATCCCTAATTTCTTTAGCACGTATGAACCACATCAACAGTAATTGCAAGCAATACGTTCAGTAATCAAAATTGTGTTGATTTAATCCTCGCGTATTGAATAACAACGGCATAATTGGTGCGCATGCAATCATTCCTTGCACCAATAACAAATTTCTTAATTACATAATATCCACATCGTAATTTTATTGTAATTTTAGTTGGAATAGTAGTGAATTTGCAGCAAATGCCAATCTCTGGTCAGTGAGGAGAGCCAATTTATCAGAAAAGACAAAACTTTAAATTTTTATTCTAAATCATTCTCAATAATAGGTATTATGAAATAGATTTTACCTCAAAATTGCTCTTCCTGTTCATATTAGATCTTAAAATGAGTTTTTTTGCGGCTTTCATTACGATCTTTAATGTATTTTCTAAATCGAACCTCAGTAACCTAAGTTTCTGTGGTCACTCTGTTCATTGACAATCTCTCTCTCTCTCTCTCTCTCTCTCTCTCTCTCTTCTAAAATATTATTTCTGTATTTCTGATACCGTCTTTTTCCTTACTTGCGATTTCTGCTCCAAATTCATCCCTAATCATTCACGACGAAGTTAAGCAAATACTGTGGAATTGCCACTTTTTCGAGTTCCGCATCGCGATGTTTTTTCACACCTCCAAACCCAAGAGTACGCGGGAAGGATTATTCATCTCTATAGAGGTATTAAGGACGCGAGTCACGCGAACACTTGTCTCGTAGCCTTTAGGATTCCACCGCCAGAATTCCCTTAGGTTTTCTACAAGTAACCAACATTTCAATGTACTGTTCGTTAAACCGAAGTCGGGAAGTTAGCTGACCAAACGCGTCACAAAAGCGCGAACATTTACAACTTCAGTTTCCCATTCCAATATCGGCAACTTGGCGCTCTTGTGACACCTTCCTCGACCAGACCATTTTCCTTCAAGTTCTTTCATTCGTTTCGTCTCAGGCTATTCCCCCCACCCCCGCCCCAGCCCCAACCCGCCCAATCCCCCGTCCCCCCACCCTTTCCCTTCGACCCTCGAAATCATCAAGAAGTGGACCGTTTCCGAGAGCAAAGTCTCGCGTGATCTCCTCTCATCGGCTCTCTTGATACGCCTCTCTTAAAACAGTCGCTTCGCTGGCACATCAGGGAGGGTGGGGATAGGAAGAGGGGGGTGGGGGTAGGGGAGCACATAAGAGACTGCAGACCAGGGTAGGGAGAGGGGTATGGGTGGAGGGGTTTAAGATTGAGAGGGGGAGGGATGAGGCTGGATGAGATGGTCAAGGAATTTATGGATGGTTGTATTATAGATTTTAGGCCTATACTACAAAGCACCGGGGCAACTAATGCCATTCAGCGCTTGGAATCTAACATTAATTTAGGTAAAATTCATCAAAAAGTGTATATATACTTTAAGGAATCTAAAGGGGATACGAAATGACCAGCCGAGGATTTCTACTCAATGCAAGAAAACTATAACATATAGAAGATACAGATTCAACATTACCGAGGGCACTTCCCATTAATAAGTGAAGATAATACATATACACCAATCTCACTACCACTACAAAAACTCGCAGTCATCACCTCTGCTGTGACAAAGGTCACCACCGCTACGGCTACAGCTGCTCTGTTATGCTGTTAACATGACTACCACCATCACCCTACTAATACTATTATCACAACTACGGTTACTGTCATCTGCACTACCTCCCAACTTCGCTCTCACAACTCCCCCTGCCCCATCCGCAACACCTTTCACCAGGAGAAATAAAGACGACATTAGAATACATAGAGGGGAAAATAAAAAAATAATAAAAAAGGGGGGGTGGGGATCGCTGGGCGAGCCATGACCTCGAAAGTTATAGTCCCCCGACATCAAGAAAAAGAGAAGAAGGCACCCAAGATGAGGGCGTATTGCATGATAAAAGACCCGCCACGACCATCCTAAAGTGTTTTTCTAATAGTATTCGTGAGTGGCGAATACCTCCGGCCCAATGGCTTCACAGCAATAAAGTGAAATAAAAAGAATTGTTACCCACTAAAGAAATCCATTAAAGGCGCTGTTAAACGCCTCAAATTCTTCTAAGAACAACAACGCCGGGGAGGACTTTCGTTAGGAACACATTTCGAAGGGGATTTCGTTTTCCGCTCAAATTATTCATGACAAGAGTGAGGACGGAAACGGGACGAAAATTGACGAAATAATTTCACCTCACACTAGCAGGAGATAAAGGGACTTCTCGCTTACGCAAGTCTCTCTCTCTCTCTCTCTCTCTCTCTCTCTCTCTCTCTCTCTCTCTCTCTCTCAAACGTAAAGGTCTAGCCTATCTTTATGCGTATACATCACGTAAGCCCAAACCAAAAAGGTGAATATAAATGGCAAATGTAATTTGGCAAAAGCTGACATCTATATGATGAAAAGACTCGATTCGAGAGAAAATACGACAAAACTGAACGACAAATATTTTTTCCGTAATCTCTAATATATATATATATATATATATATATTATATATATATATATATATATATATATTATATATATATATATAGATATATTCTATATATATATATATATATAAATATTTGTGTGTGTGCGTGTGTGTGTGTGTGTGTGGTACGTTGGCAAGATACTAGCCTGGTAAATTCATAAGGTGACTTTTCACGTAAGGCTGAATATTTTTGGAGATAGAACACTTAATAGGGTTCCATGACAAATCGACGACATTCGTCCGTTTTCTCCCAAAATTTTAATAATTTCGAAAAAGGCCACCAAACAACACTATTAGCGACGTTTTATCAAATTCTGACCATTCGTCTCCGAGTTAGCCTGGAAACAGACAAAACAAAACAGACAAGGCGTAGAATTAAAAAAAAAAAAAAAGCCAACACCCTTCCATTAGTGCACTCCGTGTTACACCAACATATATATTATATCTATAAATGTGAATGAATAATAAAGTTTGTAAGGGAAAATACGTCGTCTCTTATATGTAAAAAATAAAGAATATCATGAAAACACGTTGGAATATCCAAGGAAATTAAAGGGGAGGGGAAATGCCCTAAATCACGGTCCCTTCAAAAAGCAGTCATAAATGAAAGATTGCTTTTTCAAGTTTGGGTCACCCATTCTCTCATATTATATGCTGTTTACATAAATATAACCATTCACTGTTTACATTCCGTAGTATGTCCATTAAATGGTGAATATATTTCCGTATATATATATATAAATATATATAGATGATATATATATAATATAGATATATTAAATTATATAGGACAGAAAGATAGATGGATATATAGGAAATTTTATTATATATTATATACTATATCATATATATACATATATTTATATAGTTTTGATGTAGACATAAATATATATATAATATATAGATATATATATATATATATATATATTATATTATATATCATATATATAATATATATATATATAGATATATATATATAATATGTAAGTACGTATGTACTATGTATATACATACTTATATCTATATCTATATGCATGTGTATCATAAAAATTCTAAATAAAAAAAAAGCTACGAAACTCCTAGAAAAGCAAAGAACGAACCAGCCCTCGCGTGTAGCATTTGCGTCCGCGTGTTTCTGTGTTCTCCTCGAGTTCATGCAAACTAGAGAGAGAGAGAGAGAGAGAGAGAGAGAGAGAGAGAGAGATAACGAAGGCCACTAATGGTCACAAACGTAAAAACAGGGTGGTAACTAAATACTGAGAAACGGAGGGTCAGGGGGGAGAGAGTGTGTG
>NC_087209.1:27167141-27171928 GCF_015104395.2 Macrobrachium nipponense | reverse complement strand
AACATTCAACTTTTCATCATTCAATGTTTTCAACATTCAACGTTTTTACCGCTCAACTTTCTTAACAATTAACGATAATATTCAACGTTTTTAACAGTTACGTTCTTAACAGTCAATGTTTTTAACAGTCAATGTTTTTAACACTACGTTTTTAACATATAACGTTTTTAATATACAGGCAGCTGAAGTATTTTATCTCTAAAACATAAAAGAGTATCGACCATTTCATCATTCATTATAATTCGGCTTAACAGTACCATAAATCTTTATTAATCAGAAATCAGTAACTATATTCACATTTCTCTCTCTCTCTCTCTCTCTCTCTCTCTCTCTCTCTCAGAAGAGAAGTGTTATTCACCATTAACAAAGCAATGGTAGCTGCTAGTTTTACGAGCATAAACCGGTTCTAAGCTGGAAATAATTCCCGGAGCATTAATGGTTTTATATTAACAAAAGGGGAGGAGAACGAGCCAGCTCAGTGACTCACGCTGAGCAGCAATTGCGTTAGTAGCATTAGTAGCAGTAATAGTAGTGGTAATATCTATTGCATAGGATTATATGAAAACACTAGTAGCAGTAATAGTAGAGGTAATATCTATTGCATAGGATTATACGGAACACTAGTAGCAGTGGTAGTAGCGGTAATATTTATTTGATAGGATTAAACGGAAACACTAGTAGCAATGGTAGTAGTGGTAATATCTATTGGATAGGATTAAACTGAAACACTAGTAGTGGTAGTAGACACAAGAAATTAAAAGTAGCATAAGCAGGAGTAAAATTTGTGAGAGCAAGCAACAGTAGTAGTAATTGTAGTGGTAGTAGTAAGTAGTAATAACAGAAATGAAAGCAGACAACAGTAAATAGTAGTAGTATTATTAGTAGCACTGGCAGTAAGTGAGGAGCGAAGTCACCCAACACTATTAGTTATACTAGTCATAAGCACAACGGTATAAGCTGCGGCAATAGGAGTAACAATAGCAGAGGCAATGGGCAATAGCCTCAGTGAGTAGTCACAGATATAGTAGTAGTAGTAGTAGTAGTAGTAGTAGGGAGAGGGGGAGTGGGGGAAACGGGCAGAATAAGAAATAAGAAATGGGGACAAGAGAGAGAGAGAGAGAGAGAGAGAGAGAGAGAGAGAGAGAGAGAGAGAGAGGTGGGGTCACAGAGAAGGAGAGTTCTAGAGTAAACGGAAAGGGTCGCGGAGGGAGATGGATGAGGAGGTGGGGAGAGGTAGGGGGAGGGGAGGAGGTAGGGGTAGGGGGGGGAGTAGGGGGAGGGAGGTTGATGGAGGGGAAAGGGGGTTGGCTAGGGGAAGGCTTACTCGTAACGACCCTGTTTATTGTTGATGTCTATGAGGGATGGACGTTATGCGCCATATTTCTAAGTGGGATGGTTTGAAGGAGGATGTATTCTTGATACGTTTTAGAGGGCCATAATGCTTATTATGTGATACAGCCTCGTGATGAGAGAGACTTTTGCACATGATTCCCGCCCGTGCAACTCTTAATGCGCTGACATTAACCATGATTACGAAAGGCGATGGTTCCTAAACCTTAGAACGAGTGCTTACGTAAAAAAAAAAAAAAAAAAAAAAATCCCGGAATGGGATCCCTGTAAGATGCTTAACAAATGTCTCTTACATACTGGAATGCAAATTGTATACCGGTGAGTATGTTGTATCACACTTCGCTCTGTATCCACCAACTGATGATGCAATCACATTTTGAATTCATAACTTAAAATAAAAATCTAAGTAAAAAATTGCAAACTGAATAAAATTCAACATACAAAACATAAAAATAACGTACTTTTATCAAACAATTTCATAAAATAATTATGATCAAATGTTACCATAAAAAAAAAAACAATTCAGTATGCAACGCAAAAATAAAATAAACAAAATCACGGAAAGAAGGAATATGGATACTAGTTTGTTCTTACGCCGAAAATTTACGTAGATTTGCATCGCAGATTTACTGCAGATCTCAAATTCTCATCTGGAAAAAAATCTTCTGAGAGAGAGAGAGAGAGAGAGAGAGAGAGAGAGAGAGAGAGAGAGAGAGAGAGAGAAACATCTCTCTCGTATCAGCCTGTGTAATTACGACATAACGACTGCCCATTTCTCTAGGGGCGTCGGTTAAAAACATTAACACTTCCAGCTGAGAGCCACTTCAAAAACGTCAACGGAAAGAGTAGAAAGAGACAGAGAAAGAGAGACACACAAAGGAAAACAAAGAGGGAGAGGGGGAGGAGGGAGTAGAGGGGAGAGAGAGGAAGATTTACAAAAGGGAAGAGAGATAGGCGATAAAGATCTTGGCAGGTTGGGGTAAAAAGAACAATCTGCAGATTATATAAAATGTACTTAAGACATCAGCTCTAATAAGGACCATTATATTTTTGTAATTAGTATTTTCTACTGTCTTTTGAATATTTATTCCTAATTATGAACAGTTTGTAGAAGCTATGAAGAGCACCGTATTTTTTTCTTCACTTTTCAACAGGGAAAATGTTAGCTAACTTTTTTTCCTCGTTAGGTATTATCTCTTTAAAATTTTTAACTTTGTTTCAACGCTAAACATTTTTAAACCCTTCCGAAAACAATTAACAGGTTCAACTTCAGTAAACTCTTAAATATTTATGTTAATCAAAGAGCAATTTGCTAAGACGACATCATCGTTAACTCTTTAACTAGTGAAATTCAAAAGTAAAATAAGAAAAAAATATCTAAGGCACTGAATAGTCCAACGGTGAAACGACAGAGAATTACAATAAAACAAAAAGCGACTTACAGAGAGCAGTAGCGTTAAACAGGGGAACAGAGAGAGAGAGAGAGAGAGAGAGAGAGAGAGAGAGAGAGAGAGAGAGAGAGAGATTCGGAAGCCTGTTTTGATAACGAGGGCCAGAAAGACAAATGGTTAGACCCAGTGACGGAAGAAAGAAACAAGGCGGGGGAAGGAATGGATATTTAATGATGAATATCAAACTAGGGAATGCTAAAGAGATATATAAGCTCGGGAAATCAATACTAGCCAAATATCGCACGTACTTACTACACAAACACACACACACAAAAGTGCACATATGTTTACACAGAAACGTAACCTTAGTGTATATATATATATATATATATATATATATAATATTATATATATATTGTATATTTAATACATATAATATATATAATATATATAATATATATAATATATATATATGAATATATATTATATATATATAAATATATATATATATATATATATATATATATATATATATATATATATATATATATATATATATATAAATATCTGGTAATTGTTCCAATGAATTATTTACTGTACATACTTTACGATTCAGTAACAACACCGAACCACAGACAAAAGCTGACGAATAAGAGACCATTTTATTTTGTTTAGGCGGTCCACAAAAAACGCTGATGAAACTTAACAAGAATTGGTCATTCTAATACTTTTTCCCCTTGAAGGGTAAAAGCAATTATAAACTTTTGCCGGGTGAAAGGAATTAAAGATACAGGCTGCTATTATTAGAAACGGGAAATGCATATCGGAACATCTCTTAATGGGGTGTAAAATGTGTAGACTTTTTTTTTCAGAATGGAGGAAAAAACACGTGATTGTTTCAGTCACTGTTGAGGAACCAGGTAACAATGCTATGTCTGTTTATCCATAAATGCACTTATATACTCGTAGTTTACTTTTACAGTTAGATATACATATACATATACATTATTACACACACACATATATATATAAAACTATAATCATATATACATATGTATGTTTGTATGTATATATACACAACCTATTCATACATACAAACACATTCAGATGTATTATTTAACTGAATATGAACACACAAATATATGTGAATAAAGAAAACAAAAAGTACTTTTATTTACTGGTAAACAAAATTAATAATGCAAAACTAACTTCCCTTCAATAATTCTTTCTCCAATTCTCCAATGTCGGAATCGACCTTTTCTACAGCTCCCCCTTCTCTCTCTCTCTCTCTCTCTCTCTCTCTCTCTCTCTCACGAACCCAAATCCAGATCAAGGAAGAGGATCACGGAAACACTTTTAATTGGGATATTATAAGCCTCCATTTTTGTTTCCCTCGGCCCATTAGTATGCTAATTATACGACCAACTTTCCCATAGGCGGTCCGCAAGTTTTCTGATAAGGGGGACGCTCAGACGAACGAGTCGGAGATGGAGACAAGAGACCAAGACGAGGTCGAAGATGATGGGGGGGGGGGGGGGGGGGGGGGGGGGTGGGGGTGGGTGGATGGTAAGACGAGGATAAAATAAAAGAGAATAAACTGTTTGTAAAGAGAAAAGAAAGTGGAGCGAAAGTCAAAGTAAATAAAATGAAATGAACTGGATGGGGGTACAGGGAGGGGGGTGGGTGTAGTAAGACGAGGATAAAATAAAAGGGAATAAACTGTTTGTAAAGAGAAAAGAAAGTGGGACGAAAGTTGAAGTAAATAGAATGAAATAAACTGGATGGTGGTACGGGAAGGGGGTGTTGTGGTAAGACCTGAGTAAAATAAAAGTAAAAAAATTGAATAAACTGTTTGTAGAGAGAAAAGAAAGTGGAGAGAAAGTTGAAGTGAACAAAATGAAATGAACTGCTTGCGGAAGGACAATATAGTGGAGGCGACAACTAAGAGGCCAATAAACTGTTTGCAAAAGGAAAAGAAAGTGGAGGACTAGAGATAAAAGGGAAATAAACCATTTGTAAAAGGTTAAAATATAGTGGAGGCGAAAG
>NC_087209.1:27144641-27164641 GCF_015104395.2 Macrobrachium nipponense | reverse complement strand
AAAAGGTGACGGATGTTTCCCCTTTAAAAACATTATCATTAACACGAGAGTAATGTCTCTTCAGAATATTTTACAAGAACCTACAACAGATTTTAAATAATCTAAAAAGGACCGAGACCTTCAAAAAACCGTGAAGATCTTGTGAAATAAAAATCGGCACATGGGATATTCTTTCTCTCTCTCTCTCTCTCTCTCTCTCTCTCTCTCTCTCTCTCTCTCTCTCCGCCAGTGTTAAACCGGTGACATTTTCTCATCCACGCCCCCGACCAGCACTAATAACTGGAAATCATTTTTATGTTTCTTTTAATCGTCTCGCTTTTCGACTTTTCAGCCGTATGAAGAAAGATGGACTCAGTACACCGGAAAGAAGAGCCGTTTTCACTTTTATGCACAGCGGCCATAAAGGTTATAATCGTACAAAACAGCCAGTTCTGGCAAGGATCGTGTAGGAATAAAGGAGTGACAAATGCCTTCATGGAAGGAGAGGATTGACGACTTATTACGAAAGATAAAAAGTAAAGGTAAAAAATGGTAAAGTGACTAAGAAAAAAAAAAAAAAACGGATAAAATCACCCGATACGAGATGGGGAATTTTGCCACTACTGTTGCTAGATTAAGCTGGTCTTATGCCAGCGCGGGCGGCTTCCTAAGTGGATTAGTTTCCTTGGAGGAAATGTGATAATAAACAGAAATGACTAAGAAAGGAGAAAGAAAGCTAGGAAGGCTTAGACACCTATTTGAACGCTACGTTGTCTAGCATCGAAAAGGAAAATTAAGCGAATATAAAGAATTGCCAGGAAAGTAAAACAAGTTTTAGATAAGAGGTTAAATAAGAACGTAATTGGACACTCATTCATACTCTAAGACATACCTCAAGCTAGAGAGAGAGAGAGAGAGAGAGAGAGAGAGAGAGAGAGAGAGAGAGAGACTCCTAAGAACAGGAAACCACGTCTAAGTTTGGTATAGACACCTTTCAAAATCGAAGCAATCTCTTTTTCCCAGAGTGCTCTACTGAAGGAGCACCTGAGAGAGAGAGAGAGAGAGAGAGAGAGAGAGAGAGAGAGAGAGAGAGAGAGAGAGAGAGAGAATTTCGTCTGTAATATCGGGTGCAGTATTATAGTACCTTAGCAAGATGGGCAAACAACACTATACAATCTTAATTTGAAATTGTGTACTCTCGTAGATCTGTGTTTGTCCAAGGGCAACTGTAATTATGTGTGGGCACAAATGACTGCGCTTTGTGTTCACATGGCTGCTAACTTCTAACATTCATGAAGGGAACTCGAACATTATCTATATGTACAAAATAAAAAAGAGAAAAATTGAACTCGAACATTGTCTACATGTACAAAATTAAAGAAAAAAAAAATTGAACTCGAACGTTATCTACATGTGCAAAAAAAAAAAATTGATTGAACTCGAACGTTTTCTACATTAGAAAAAAAAAATGATTGAACTCGAACGTTATCTAATGTTCCAAGAGAAATTGAACTCGAACGTTATCTATATGTGCAAAATAAAAAAATTGAAAAAAATTGAGCTCGAACATTATATACATGTGCAGAAAAAAACTCGAACGTTACCTAATTACATATGCAAAAACCAAAAAGAAAATGACTGAACTCGAACTTTATGTACATGTGCAAAAAAAAAAAAAAAATGATTTAACAAGAAAATTCGAGAATGGGAAAATGTATTAAACAAGAAAACTAATCTTCATGTCAATGCCAGGACTCCATAAACGCACGAGAACTGCATTACAGTATTTGAACAGAAAACAAGGGAACACTTTAATAAGATAATTCGATCGTCCAAGACAATTACTAAACCATTCCAGGGACTTAAAAAATACCATACCATTTGAGAAGATAAAAATAAAACAAGAGTCTCTCGAGTAAAATTTACTCCTCATAACAAATCATCACTAGTATAGAAAAAGCATTAAGCCTTAAAAAAAAACTCACCCTACAAGACAATGGTGGTTAATACCAAAGAAAAATCCTCTAAGGAAAATTCACCTATTAAAACAAACATCGAATCAATCCTGTTACATAAAAATCTATTTCTTTCTAATACAACTGACAGTCTTTCTTGTCACCGCCCTTATAATAGATTATTATTATTATTATTATTATTATTATTATTATTATTATTATTATTATTATTATTATTATTACTATTATTATTATTATTATTATTATATCGAAGTCTCGAACTTAACCGAATTCCACTGTATGTTAACAAGGGATTCCAGTGGAAGAACAGATGCCAAGAAACCTTGCTGGGGCGGTGGGGGGAGGGGGGTGATTGGGGATTAGGTAGAATAAGGTAAAAATTAACATTCAACATGAAAAATAGTACGTGTGCGTGATGTCAGGGAGAGACGTCGTTGAAGAGATTCTCCAGCCGCATTAACGTCTTTTTTTAAAACTTGAGGGACGCCACAGGAGAGCAGAGCCTTTACAACCCATTATGATAAGTTTATGAAGGGCTGCCTTCCTTATGCCGTATTTATGGCACCCGTCTAAGTGGGTTTAATTGCTCGAAATTCTTTATATATTTTTCCTCAAAACCAGACAAAAAGGGAGGCGATATCCCGCCAATTCACTAAGCTCGCTACACTTACACACACACATACGTACACACGTACATACGTACACGCGTACACAGTGAGAAGCATTAAATTCCATAGAGGTGGAAATAGGTCGCTTAAGAATAAGCATATGATCCGTACTGTCATCGCATAAACCTACCGTCAAACATTGCCGCCGGGAATGTTAGGGGAGCGAGATTGAGCCCTGTCAGGGGAAAGATTCGTATATACATATTCTCTCCTCTCTCTCTCTCTCTCTCTCTCTCTCTCTCTCTAAAATAGAGAATTATGGTCTTCACTGAAATAGATGAAATATACATACATACATACACACATACATACATTACATACATACATACATACATACATACATACATACATACATACATACATATATATATATTATATAATTATATAATATTATATATATATATATATATATATATATATATATATATGTATAGTATATGTGTCTAAACATATATATCACATATATAATGTATAATGTATGTACTCGTATATTGCAATAAACTTGGAGCATTGCGAGTTCAGCTAATATACTACTAGAAAAAAAAGTCAAAATAATGATCCTAATAGAGGCACATAATTGTTACCACGCCTCGCGCCGATGATACAACAGATATACACATGCACATATAAATAACGCAAAAAAAAAAAAAAAAAAAAAAAAAGTTGCCTCCCATTTTACAGGCCAGCGCCGTCCGATTAATTATATCATGCCGGTAGAGCGGCACTAACACTTATTTATTCAAGGTCCATTTTTTTATTTCACCCCCACTTCAATAAAAACATTTTACAAAACAACGCAAGCCTTGGTGACAATGGAATCGGAGACACGTCCATAGATACTAGTTAGGAACATATTATAGAAATATTATCCCCCCTATCTAAGTAAAACACCGCTGTTTGCTCCATTTGCACATATACACAAATATGCAATATATGGACACAGAAATTCACACTAATGAAAGTGATACGAACTAACCAATCAGCTATCATGGCGGAGATAGGTCGATATCTATCCTAAGAGCCAAGCTTGTATCCAGAAGTATAGCAGAATCGATATCAACTTAGATGTCTTTTCACAGTCACTGTCTGTCACCAAAACTAGACCAAGGTTCGAATCCTGGCCGGCGCAGAAACGTTTACCAATGATCAAAATCCGCCTTGGGTGAAACCTATTTCCAAGGTATGGTGAATTCGATATTAATCGAAGTATTTTTTTTTTTTTTTTTTTTTTTTGCTAAATATTTGTGATTTTGCTAAATATCTGTGAAAATAATTCATGCGTATGAGGGGCAAAACTCGAGTATACATACACACACACCACACACACACACACACACATATATATATATATATATATATATATATATATATTATATATATATAGTTGTGTGTGTGTGTGTGTGTGTGTGTGTGTAATACATACATATATATATATACTATATATATATATATATATATACATATATATACATATAATACATATATATATATATATATATATATATATATATATATATATATATATAATTTGTGAAAATAGTAAGAGGCGTCTTAAGTATATGTACCCCTCCCCAACCTCCCCCACCCCATTCACTATGCCCCTGACACTATGCCACACGACTAGACAGGGCCCATCAACTCTTTCCAATCCCGGGCTTATGTATCGTGTATCGTATCTTTCCACCGGGAACACTGGCCCACTGAATATCGTATATTCCCATTGCCAGCAAGAACATATGTATTTGACGAGAATTTCGCCTGATCGCATATTCAGCAAATTTCCATCAAAATTAATAAACAGAAATGTAGTAGATCTCTGGATATTACGGGATCAGAGCCACGCCTGCTCTCTCTCTCTCTCTCTCTCCATCTCTCTCTCTATCTCTCTCTCTCTCTCTCCTCTACCTTCAAACTCAGCAGCTATTCTCTCTTGCACGCTTGTATGTATGTACGTATTTCCTTCACTCGGACGTACTTTCTCTCCTGGAAGGGGGGGGGGGGCACTCTGTAGATTGTAATAAAATTGTTTTTCAACCAAATGCTTTTGAAAGAGAGTATTTAGCTCCTATATCCCTCACACTTCTATCTAGGATCCACTGCGGTCTATTAACTGCCCAAGTTTATAGTTTCCGAAGTCAACGCAGGTCCGAAGGTACGTAGTATACGTTTCAATGACGCTTATATCACTCAGGGAAAAGAACTCTGCTACCTTGGTGGTGATACGAGTATTATACACACGTATATATTTCTATATATATATATATATATATATATATATTATACCCATACTATATATATATATATATATAAATATATATACATACACACATACATACACACACAAAACAAATTATATATATATATATATATATATATATATATATATATATATATATATATATATAACATATACAAACATACATACACCACATCATCGGAGAAGCAACGTTAAGCTTAAGCATTTTTCTTCTGATGGTTAGTAAGTGCTATCAGTTCCCCATTTATAAGTGGGACAAACGTTAAAAGTGACCAGGGTTGGAGCTAATCGTGTGAGAACTGGGTTAAAAGATTCTTTCTTGATCACTCTATAAACATATGCAAGCGATTAATTGCTTTGTATTTAAACGGACAAGGAACAAATGCATCGTCATTCATCGTATCCACATAACGATTTAAAATTGCTTTCGGTGAAAATTCCTCTGGCACAATATTAATAAGTTCCAACGTATTTTCAGCAACTTGAAAAAATCAGTTTTTAAAGAACTGTACAGTATTATTCACAATAATAAAAAAAAATGCGCTAAGATTTCTGTGTACGATCCCATAAGACGACGTGTCGTAAAAAACAAAGGAAAACCGAAAACCCAAAATCACGCTCGTAATAACAATGGAATTACTGGATTTTGGGGGTCTTGAAAATAATTTATCAGCTTCTTCGAATCCTATTTCTCATGAAAAATAAACAAGGTCAGAGGCAAAGAGGAGAGAGAGAGAGAGAGTTTCAAGCCAAAGAATAAGGAGCACCTGAAAAGGTGAAGAGGTGTGGGAAATGATATTACAAACGAGGAAAGAAGAGAGAGAGAGAGAGAGAGAGAGAGAGAGAGAGAGAGAGAGAGAGAGAGAATCAAGCAAAAGAATAACACGCACGCGAAAAGATGAAAGAGATATATAACAGCCAGTGAAATAGGAACGGGGCGAGAGAAACAGCAGCGAAAGCGAGAACAGCTCGGAAAAGGACCCAGTAAGAGAACGTATGAAGCCTTCAATATTTGTAAACATTGCGCGCAGACACCACCCATAAACCAGAGCCCGCGATACGCTTCTTTTTATGTCTATTATTTACGACGAGACTCCTGACCCTTCTCCTCCCACCAGCACTGCCACTACCTGTGCTCCCACTGGAAAGAGAGAGAGAGAGAGAGAGAGAGAGAGAGATTCCTCCTACTCATTTGCTAGTACCTTGCCTTCCCACTGGAGAGAGAGAGAGAGAGAGAGAGATGAGGAGAGAGAGACTTCTCCTACAACATTGCTAGTACCTGTTGCTCCCATGCTGAGAGAGAGAGAGAGAGAGAGAGAGAGAGAGAGAGAGAGAGAGTTCTACAACATTGCTAGTACCTGTGTTCCCACTGGAGAGAGAGAGAGAGAGACTTCTCTCATAACATTGCTTACTTCACCTGGGATATATATAATATATATATATATATATATATATATATATATATATATATATATATATATATATATATATATATATATATATATATATGAGAGAGAGAGAGAGAGAGAGAGAGAGAGAGAGAGAGATCTAACATTGCCACTACCTGTGCTACGGCTGGAGAAGAGAGAGAGAGAGAGAGAGAGGAGAGAGAGAGAGAGAGAGCAATATCTTATGACGTACGGGCTCCCATGACACATTCCACATTAAAGTGTCGGCAAGAGATATCGTGTACCACTGTTATGTGATGAACGAACTGAACAGCCATAGTCGATCTTCTCCAAGGTGAAATGGTGGCAAAAAATAATAAAAATAAATTGTTCACAGAAAAGGGAAATTTTGAAGTCATGAGCTGTTGGAATAACCGTTCAAGTTACTTCAATAAAAGAACGATTATGGTCAACATGTTCTCTCTCTCTCACTCTCTCTCTCTCTCTCTCTCTCTCTCTCTCTCTCTCTCTCTCTCTCATCACATTCGACTTCTTTATTATTTAAGATCAATATCACATTTCCAGGAGTGAAAACAGTCTATAAGATAACAGAAGGAATATACTTAAACTATGTCCTCAGATTTGGACTAACCGCATTCGTGCAATGACCATGACATTTAGATAATCGAAAACCCGTCATAAATTTCCACTATGCATTATTCCAGGTGACAGCCTTCCTTAACTCCTACTAAACCCCGACAAACTTAATGTCCTTACAGGAAATTTAACCCTCAAAATGATCTTCCGGTGATGACGCAATTCGCAGTAGTCAGAGTTCACAGCACAATTACCCCGAAATTATTTCGCGGAAGAAATGAATAAAACACTTCAAAGGAAAGACTTTTCATCGACATCCAGCACAAGTAATCATCGACAGGGGGGTCGACCATTGGGGGCGACCATTGTGCGCTTTCATCTGGTAGTTTCATTAAAAACCTTTGGGTCGTTCTTGGTATCTTCCAGCATAAACAACAGATAATGGCTAACAAACACTGGTGGTAGAAAACCATTCCAACTTTTTATTTTCCGAGGTTGTTATTGTAACCATCCTTACATGACTATCCTTCTTGTGTGTGTGAGTGTGTGTGTGTGTGTGTGAGAGAGAGAGAGAGAGAGAGAGAGAGAGAGAGAGAGAGAGAGAGAGAGAGAGAGAGAATATATAATTCGTCTCTATTTTTAGCACAATAATCTGCAATTCTCCGCATCACTCCATCTTATTAAGCTTTAATAGCACACAAGAGATTTACAGAATGATTTGAGCTAATCAACTTTTAAACTATTTCTAAATTGTGCTACGGAGAAAATGGCCTTTGAAGAAAAAAACATCGTCAATTAGTAAAATCACTCAAAAGAAAAAATATCTGTGAAACCAGAAAAACAACTGCCAACAAAAATACTCGAATTTTTACGATAAAAAATTTGTCCAAAGAACAATTTAAAAAGAAATATAGAAAAAAATGGCTTTGATAAAACTCAAAAGTAGTGAGAGAAAAAACTATAGGTAAAAATTCAAAAGAAATTTCAGAGAATTCAAAATTGAAAAAAAAAATTTCTCTTCGTCGCCGAAGATTCTCTCTCTCTTCTCTCTTTCTCTCTCTAAAACACTACAACAAATCACAGACAATTGTAAAATCACATTAATGAAACCGACACGTAATGAACAGCGTGTAATTACGGAAGGTCGGGCGTACACCTTTACCTGCAGAGGCGACTTTAAACGTATTTCATCCAACGAAAGATTGAAAAAAAAAAAAAATGGGAAAAGAACATTAAAATGAAAAATGACTTTCCTTTACTCCAGCCATTTGGCTCAGCTTGAAGGGCAATAAACCTATGAATTATGTTTTACCTTTGCTCTCCGTATATAATGGGCGAGGCTAATGGAGAATGAACAGGAGCCCTCTCACATGATGGGGAGCCAGGTTATAACTTACGCAGCTTCGGGCTTTCAAACAACAAAATGGGTGGGTATTTCGCGTTGTAAATCCAAACACGCGGCACCGAGGCAGAGCAGAGAGAGAGAGAGACACACACACACACACACACACACACACACACACGCACACACCACACGTGAACGCCTCTAATTATGGAAAGTATAATTGCGAAAGCACAGAATGGATTCTTTTGTGAAAATAATAGTCATCACACTTAAAATAATGAGACAAGATGTAGTCGAAAGGAAACAAGAGGATCTTCTCTTGAGAGAGAGAGAGAGAGAGAGAGAGAGAGAGAGAGAGAGAGAGAGAGAGAGAGAGAGAGAGAGAGAGAGAGCTCTAATTATGGAAACTATAATTACTAAAGCACAGGACGAATTCTTTTGTGAAAATAATCATTACACTTAAAATAATGAGACCCCATGATAACACCTCGAATCAGACAAGATATAATCGAAAGGGAACAAGAGAGAGAGAATCGTACTATTAAAGTGCTTGTAAAGAGAAGTAACGCGTGGAGGAAAAAAAAAAAAAATCACTAAAAATTTACAATGATCATTCAAAAAAGCTGTGATAAACCTTGGTGCTCAGAAACAAGGGTAGAAAAAGGAAGAAAAATGGTAGGCAACATAGAGCCCACCACACACGGTGAATAATACCGCCCTACTAATAGCTTAAAAAACACATTAATTACCGCTAAATTGTGGCTTCTCTCTCTGGTGGCACTTTACATGCATCAGGCTAATGCCTCTAAACTATTCCTCCTAAAACATTTACGATTCTAGTAACCAAAGGAAGAACGGGAAGAGGGGACAATTTTCCCCCGTTTAACCCCACCCCTTTTCAGAGACCCCCCTTTTCCGAATGGAAGGCAGCTTATACATAAAATTCCCTGTCCTCTGAAAAAGGAGGAAGCTTTCATGGTAGCCGAACTCATGGAGACAAAACTGACTATATCTATATAAAAATATAAACTACTGAAAGTAATTTTGCACTCGGTTTAAATCTTCATTTCTGCCAAACTCAGAGGTAAAAGTCAATTACTTTCACACACACACACACAAGCGCGCGAACACTAATATTCCTCAGACACCTTTGAATAACAATGCTAGTCTGATGAAGGCCACAAAACTACCAAACAGTTTCCGAGGAAACGATTGCTCTAACTTTACAAAGGACACTATCACCATATCAAAGCTTCATTCCGAGGATTTAGCAACGGCCGTTAACAGTAGATAGTGCGAAAGGGTCGGGTATTTTTGTGTGTGAAATCCTGAAGGGAAGCCCCCATGCATTATTTATAAAATTCCCGATCGATCGACCCACCCGAAGAGAATTACGGGCAATTCGTCCGACCACCACCACTGCTATCGCCACTGCCTGGACAAGTACGGGACTTTTTGGAACGGCACGCGAACGTTAGTAATTGCACCCATTCCACTTTTAATTCTGCATCTAACCTTAATAGTAAATTGCCGCTTGACCACGCGACAACAACGCCAACAACGTAAATTGTGGTCCCATTATGTTTCTCTCTGTCGGAAGGGAGGGAGGCTCAACGTTGCATGTCGGCCTCATAACATCTACTTTAGTTACCCTCCCACTGCCTCATTAAGGGGCGGTGTCGGTGTTACAGAAAATGGGAGAGAGGTTGGGTCCAGTTACTGAAAACTGTCTAACAAATATAGACACACATGAAACGCAATTACAAAATCTATGACTTCAGAGTCCTCCGTTATGGTAAAGTTGATTTCCGTCAAAGATATAATGTGAAAACTCAAAAGATTATGGGGCATTTGAAATGTGAAGTGAAGAAGCTAACCCAAAACGACCTAATGTAGGAATCTATATTTCAAGTCTTCCAATTATTTTTCAGTCTGTCTTTCCGGCGTATTTTCAAGAACCAGAACCAGTGTAGCATTTGGAGTAAATATCATGGAGCGCAAACTTCTTAAAACATCGTTGCATAACAGATGTGAAGGAAGATTTATTTCTGTGACAGACCATAATGATGAAACTACCTGTTGCACATACTGCAACACAAACCAAACTCAAAGATAGTTAGCTCCAACAACGGTGGTAGTCAGCTTTAAAATTTCGAAACAAAATACCAGTACACTAAATCAAATAAAATCTTGCCACTGAACTATGAAAAATCTGGCAAGTATCGTTATCACTGAAAGCAATTGCACTTATAAATGATACGACTCATTATTCAATGCTTGAAAATTGGACTGATGATTGCAGGCAAAAGCAATCAAGGATCAAGGCCTCAGGAACAACCGCCCCCACCACCGTATCACTCACTCTCTCTCAATAGTAAGTACAATAAAAGACAGATCACAATGCAAGATCATCTTGTTTGTTTGTTTGTTTTCTTCACTAGCTTTTTTGTTGCTAAGCCTCAAGTAAAGAGGAGAGATCGTTACAAAGACAGGCAGATACGTACAGAGAGAGAGAGAGAGAGAGAGAGAGAGAGAGAGAGAGAGAGAGAGAGCACATACCTCCCCATTACTACCAGCACCGCCCCTCCCCTCCCTTGCCTTCTTCGCCTTCGTCGTCTCCCGATTCAGGGAGCAAACGTCTCGCAAATTATCCACACCAGGAGGGCGCATCCCCTCCTCACGAGGATCGGACCATTCCAGCCTTTATTGACTGGAACCAAAAGGATCATTATCCCCGGCGGGGATTTGGTGGGGGCTGCGTCATCAAACTCTGAAGATCATTTCTAGGCAAGTTAATACTCGGAATTTGACTGTGTATTGCCACTCGACGAGGTCCTGGCACCCGCCGTAACAGTCAGGATTTGCTCACACATTCCAATGGAAATTACTACCCAAACGTGACCTACTCGCATGTGGTTTTGTCTAGGACCTGCACCATAGCAGGAGGCGTGCAGGAGGAGGAGGAGGAGGAGGAGTAGGAGCGGAAGGAGTAGGATGCTGCTGATGCTCAGGATGCTGTATACACCGCTGATCCTGCTAGCCTTCATCCTCACCCTCTTCCACAAACCCCACCCCCTTCTTCTCCCGCAGTTCTTGAGTTTTTCTCTCCACTTCCTGCTTTCCTCTGTTTGAGCTATTCATGTCCTTATCGCTTTTCCCGTATTCCTCATATTTATCTCCTCCTTCCTATACCCCTACAATTCCAGACTCCCCTTCTTCCTGCTGCTCACCTCCTCCTGTTTCCTGTGTTGATGTTTGCTACTGTCCCTCCAAATTCCAAGGCCTCCTTCTCCAGCAATTCTCTTCCTGGACCACCTCTATTCCCCCCAACCTGATCCTTCTCCAACTCTCCTCCACCTCCTCCAGGTCTACCTACATTACACAGCCTCCTCCTCCTCCTACGAAGCTTTCTCCTCTTTCTGTTCCTTCCCCTACTCCTGTAGATGCCATTACTACTTCGTGTTATAGATTTGAACACTAACTTCCATCTCAAGGGGTTCGGCAGAGTTCAGAAGTCTTAGTGAAACTGTAAAAATAGAAGGGGAAATGTTTTAAACCCATTCCGTTGTCTGGATGAAAGTACTGATTCTAAGTATTTTCTGAACAGAAAGAAGTAAATGCCTCTATAACTCCTTAATCTTGTTTTAATCACCTATCATTCGTCATTGGATTGCCTTGCAATATTACTGTATATGTTCCTTTCCTGTCAATAATTTCTCCTTGCTCCACGAACATACCTTGGACAATTACGCAGCCTAACCATCTAAATCGACCTATTAAATTTACTTTTATCAGCGCTGATTCTGGAAACGCGAGGACAAAAATGTTTGGAAGAATGGACGAAAAGATGGGTACCAGAACCATTAGTTTAATATAATTCGCATTCGAGTGCCAAAAACAGAAAAAATGCACAGTATCGATCAGAGTAAGTATCGTCTACTTTGTTGACTGGTCATCTGCTTTGTAGACTGGTCGTCTACTCTTTGTAGGCTGATCGTCTACTCTTTGTACACTAATCGTCTACTCTTGGTAAAGTGATCATCTACTCTTTGTAGACTGATCGTACTGATCACCTAACCTTTGCAGACAATGTCAATTGCAAAGCCGTTCTGCTGTTTATCAGGAGTCAGAACCTTGTAACGAAGAGTAAGATTTAGAACCGATTCCAATGAACTTGTACTTCCGGCGCTTCTAGCTGGAATAAGGTTCTGGTCATTTTCGGGAAATACATTTCCTCGCAAACATGTTTATCCAACCAAAAAAAAAACGAGCCATTCATTCCTACGCATAAACACCTTCACAAAATGGTCAATCAAAATTTACTGAAAACATTCATCCAAAACACACCCACACTCTCAACTCGCTGCGTCGAGAGAGAGAGAGAGAGAGAGAGAGAGAGAGAGAGAGAGAGAGAGAGCTTGCCGAAACTTCCGCACATATTAACCAGGAAATGCCATAAAAGTACCGCAGTAATGACCTCGGGGAAAAAAAACCAAGCATAAAAACATTAAAAGATGTAAACATTCAATTGCGCTTCGCGCACACAAAATAAAAACAATAACAATGACCAATAATCGCCAACACCAGCATGTATAAACAAACGCATATTACCTGCAACATTTCCATTACATTTAGCCACAAAAATAGTAGTATTACTAAAAGTCACACATCCGGAAAACGGTCTGCTTTATGCTACAAAGCATTTCTGATGGTGGGATGCTGGGGCTAGGCGTGCGGGGGGGAGGGGGTGGGGGTTAGGAGCTCGGTATTAGGGGGGTAGCAACGATGACAGGAGAAGGGAAAACAAAAACTGAAAAAAGGAAATTTGTGATAAAAAGATGAAGAAGAAAAAATGATCAGGTTTCGAAGGTAATTTGTTTGTTTCCCTTCCAGGATGCAGATGACTAAAATTCTATATTCTTAAACTTTATTATAAAATTCTATATTCTTAAACTTTATTATTTAAATTTTTTTATATAAAATATCTATTACATATCAAAACTATTATGAAAATGATTTTGCGGCGTTCGTACGCAGATACGACAGGATTAAAACTTCACACACACAAGTCAACCCCAAACACAAAGAATCAATTCCTAAATTCCCCCTCCACAACTGACCATCCTATATCACCCACTACTCACCATTCAGAAAACCAGTCCTATAACCCTCCACAACTGAGTATCCATAACCCCATCCAGTTGCCATCCACAAGGGTTCATATGTAAAATCCGTTAGTGTAGTTTTCACACGTAATTTTATTTAAAGTTGTAAACGTTACTGAGCTTTATTATTACAACAGCAACATGGCATACCTTGTGCGTGCGTGCGGGCTTGTATGTTGTGCTTGCTTTCATGTTGAGTATGTGCACAGAAACACACACACTTAACATCATGCATGTATGCATGAATTCTAAATCTAATCCTGTCCTCAGAATATGAAAATAGACATACAAGAACTATAAATAGATTGATAATCGGGTAAAACAAAATGGCAAAGAAGGCAAAATGTTGAAAATAAGAGAATGTTGATGCACACAAGAGTATTGATGAAACAATACAATAACAAAATGTTGCTGTACAGAACAGTGTTACTGAAACACGAAAATAACAAAAACATAAAATGTTGATGCACACAACACTGTTGATGAAACAATACAATAATAAAATGGTGATGTACAAAACAATGTTCATGAAACGAGAAAATAACAAAATGATGATGAACAAAACAATGTTCATGAAACAAGAAAATAAAAAAATGTTGATGAACAAAACAGTGTTGATGAAACAAGAAAATAAATAAATGGTGACGAACTAAATAGTGTTGATGAAACAAAGAAATAACAAAATGGTGATGAACAAAACAAGTGTTGATGAAACATGGAAATAACAGAGATGAATAAACAAATGTTCTTAATGAAACAAGACAATGATGGAATGTTAATGTACAAAACAAACTAAATGTTGATGAAAGAAGACATTACGAGAATAATACTGTACAAAACCAAATGTTGAGGGAGCCAGATAATTAACAGAATGTTAATTAATGTACAAAACAAATAAAATGCTGATGAAGAGACAATAACAATGTTAATGCAAAAAAAACAATAAAATGCAGATGAAACAAAAATGTTTCTACAAAAACAAACGAACGGCACAGCCCAGACAACTGGAGAGGAACAAAAAAGGAAAAAGCTTTCCTTATTCTTGGAATGACCCAATAGTTAAGAAAACAACAATTGGGAGGAGAGAGAGAGAAAAAAAACCCAAAATCGATAAGAGAAACAAAAAAGAGAGAGCGAAGCACAGTAGAGAGGAAAAGGAGGAAAAAGGGGTCAGGAAGCGCCATTGTTATCGAGGAAGAAAAGGGTTGCGTTATTAGGGACAAGAGGATAGATATATATAATGAAATTAATTATTATTTTATTCCGCCTGGCCTCTGCGGGCGCAGAACGCGAGAGGATGGAAAAAAGAAAAAAAAATATATAAAAAATAACAGCAAAAATAACTCTGAAAAAAAAGTTTTGATATTTTAGATTATCCCAGAAGCAACAACAAAGATGACAAAAAGCAACCTCAAATAAAATAAATAGAATAAAAACTAAACTAAAACAAATATACTTTTAATATCCATCAAAAAACTTTTTTATATATTGAAGTGTCCCAGAAAAAACAACAAAGATAATAAAAACTTACAGCCACAATTTAAAAGTAAAATAGAGAATACACAATTAAAACAAAACTTTCAATATTGACCAAATTTCGAAGATTTCATTCCTAAACAATAAAAAAAAACTCAAAAGAAAAATAATGAAGTTAGAACTATATTTATCAGCAACAAACAAAGCAATTGAGTCATTTGTTAATGCGTAGTAGGAATGCTATCGCAAATATAAATTAGAAATGGGGGGATACCAAGCTACGAACATTAATGGAGTATCTGTCAGTAAGTTTTACGAATGCTTTTTTTTTTGGGGTGGGGTGGGGGGGGGGGGGGGGGGGGGGGGGGGTGGGGGGGGGGGGGGGAGCGGGGGCATTAACCTATGGTATTTTACCTAGATAGGAGGGCTATACTGTACCCACATCAAATTGTGTGGTTTCGGGATTAAGCCGGAAATTCTAGAGAGAGAGAGAGAGAGAGAGAGAGAGAGAGAGAGAGAGAGAGAGAGAGAGAGAGAGAGCGCTTTTGCGCTTTTATAGACATCAACTTCCAGGAAAGAGTAAATGTAATGGAGACTAGAAACTGAAGATTCATTTGACAGGGTTGTTATGCTGTTTTATATTTAGCTGGCCTTATGCCACTACGGGCCTTTGATTTCGGAGCAGATTGCAGCATAGTTTGTTTGTATGGTGTTTTTACGTTGCATGGAACCAGTGGTTATTCAGCAACGGGACCAACGGCTTTACGTGACTTCCGAACCACGTCGAGAGCGAACTTCTATCACCAGAAATACACATCTCTGACCCCTCAATGGAATACCCGAGAATTGAACTCGTGGCCACCGAAGTGGCAGGCTAAGACCGAACCGACCACGCCATTGAGGCGCTTCGCAGCATGGTGACATTAAGGGTTCAAATGCCATCAGCAATGGGCAACAATAAGGCCCATTGAGCCAATACTGGAGTGAGTTTGATAGATATTAGGCGAGAAGACAACAGCTCTGTAATGATAAAACAAATCGTATCTAATTCATTCAGAGTGAACGAGCCAATAAACAGCGCATTTTAACTGGAATTCCCGATATGAAGAGAGCTTTAAACATTTATTTAAACATTTTATATTGAAAATAAATTATCTGCACTAACACGTACAATAAAAATATTAAGTTTCAATGATATTACCGATTGAAATCAGTTCATTGTTAAATTCTGTCCGGATTGCAAATTGAAAGAGAGAGAGAGAGAGAGAGAGAGAGAGAGAGAGAGAGAGAGAGAGAGAGAGAGAGAGAGAAAATGATATAAAAGTAAACTACAACTTAGCCAAGTCATACGCAGTGCAACAGCAATTACAGCGTTTTTATACAAAATGACAACGCAGTAATTGCTATTGCTTGCATCACGGATTAAAAAAAAAATTATCCATTCAACTTCATTTGGTCGAAAAAATATTGAAAAAAAAAAAAACAAAAGCACTAAAAACGCGCCATGAACGAAAGCCAGCAGTTCCTCTTTAAACAAGCACAAGGAACGTCACGGCTCTCTCCTGTTATAGTTTTCTTTCAAACCTCCTACAATGGAGTTCCAGCAGAGAACAGAATGGAGATGACAACCTTATTCCAATGAGGTCCATTGGTCATCATCCATTCCTCACAGGATATGGACACGAAATCGATCCGAGAAGGAAGAGAGGATCACGCTGTCGGGATTCCGTTGTCTTAAGCAGTGCACTATGTACTCAGGAGTCAGTCTACTGAGGAGGATCGCAGCAATGGTAGAGAAGTGTATGGGAATTACAACGTCATCCCATGAAACTTGCCGACAACCATTGGCACCCACAACCACATCTCAAGGACTGATGCAAGATTAAGAATTGTTTTTTGAAATAAAGTTAACCTCATGACCATCAGCAATTATCCTCCCAGCCCCCACAACACCGCCCCCCTCCAATTTCTGTGGTCACTGTGCAAAACGTGGTTGGCCGATACCGTAGCCAATACATAAACAAGTTAAAAATGCTCCGAATATATAACGTATAATTCTGAATAAAACCATCAGCTTTGACTGGTGGCACTCCAGTCGCTCACCAGATCCGATAGAGTAAGGGTGCGTCTCATGCCTCCGGAAAGCACTGCCAGATGCACGATCCATGGCCAAATTTAACTTTAAATAAAATAAAAACTACTAAGGTTAGAAGGTTGCAAATTGGGAGATTTGATTATTGGAGGGTGGATGATCAAAATATCAATTTGCAGCCCTCTAGCCTCAGTACTTTTTTTTCGTTTTAAGATCTGAGCGCGGGCACAGACAGACAAAGCCGGCACAATAATTTTCTTTTACAGAAACATAAAAATGAACAACAGAACAATTGCATAATTTGTATGTGGCGTCGATGGCCAACGGCTGGTAGTGAACATTTTACAGTACAATTTCTCAGTGAATTGTAAGAGTCAAGAGAGATGAGATAGAGAAATTGAGGTTCAAATTATATGTATGTATGTATGTATGTATGTGTATACATACATACATTCATACATAGTATAGATTATCTATATTATAGATATATAGTTACTATATAGATGATTACAGTACAGATATAAAAAAATATTAATCATTATGTATATAATATATATATTATTATATCTATCCATTTATATATATATTTTATGGTATACATATATATATGTAATAACATCATATATTAATATGTTCATGTTATACCAATTGAATATAATAGGTATTAAGCAGACATATATATATACATATATATATATGTATATCAGAAGATATATATATATATATATGATATATATCATATATATATATATTAATAATAGATAATATAATATATATATATATTATATATATAGATATATATATATATATATATATATATATATATATATATATATATATACACACACCACACACACACACACACACAGACTTGCAAGTTAGAACGCTAGAACGCAGACAGCAAACTATATCAGTCTTTCTTTATATGGTACGAACACAAATCTCTCTCTCTCTCTCTCTCTCTCTCTCTCTCTCTCTCTCTCTCTCTCTCGCAGAAGCCTAGAAGCGGCTCACGTCCAAAAATATGTTTTCTCCACGTCAGCCCACCTGCTGGGAGCAGAGCTTTGCAACACGAGGTTTGTTATCTTTTCAACATAACTCTTGACTTACTACCAAGATAAGGTCGAAAGCTACGTTGCATCTACACAAATCTGAAGCGAAAACACACTCTTGGTTATCTTCCCAAGCAAATTGGTCTCGGAAAGGAGAACAGGAATGTAGCAACGCTGTCTCTCTTGTGTTCTCGTAAATATGCAGAGGTATGTGATGGCTTTCAGGAAGGAAGGAAATATAAAGTACAGTAAAATGCGCATTGACGTATATGTAAGTATATATATATATATAATATATTTATAGATATATATATATATAGGTATATATATATATAATATATATATGTATATTATATTATAATACTAAAATACGGATACATATACATATATAATATATATATATATACCACACTTACATACAAGCATACATACATACACACACCCACACTACACACCCACACACACATATATATAGATATGATGGTTATATATATATATTAGTATAATTATATAATAGATATAAATATATTATATATATAATATATAATATATTAATGAAGCATAAAGAATAAATGGTAGTAAACTGTAAACACGGCTCAGCCTTATGCTGCACCTACTTGAATATGTACGTGGAGAAAATGTACACAATTCACACAGCAACGCAATGGAAGACATCACTTGTTCATAAAGCTTACAAACAAAGTTTACGAACATAGTAAAGAGCACCAGTCTTTAAAATTAGATAAAAATAACAAAAACGTCAAGTTCAACTTGAAATTAGTAGAGAAAAGGTAAATCGACGATAAATCAAATGACAGACAGAACCGATTCACAAGCATCAACCTCTGCCATCTTTTATTTACTCGCCGTATTGCTAAGGGCGACGCAGAAACTTAAAAAAAAAAGGGTTGGAAATTTGATTGTTTTTAAAAACATCCTAAAACAGTAATGGTATAGGTAAAGACCAACTTTTTCCTTCTCCTTTCTTTTTACAAACAAACACACACACTAAGATATCTGCCGTGATACATCAAACGTATCTCCGTCTCTCTCTCTCTCTCTCTCTCTCTCTCTCTCTCTTATACACACACACGAGTACTTTTGTAAAGTTACTTCAAAATGAGCTTAAGTTTGTATGCAAAGATGAAATATATTCCTCAAATCTTTCATTTATTTTCCAATAGGCTAGCTTTCCTTGAGTTTGAACTTTACACACACACACACACACACAGTACACAAATATATGGTTTTAGAGAGAGAGAGAGAGAGAGAGAGAGAGAGAGAGAGAGAGAGAGAGAGAGAAATGAATAAACGCGAAATGCAATCAGTTGTGAGCAAGACCGGAGGCTGTGTGACACTCCCCTTAAACTAGATCTACAAGTAATCTCACTGGAAATGAAAATATGTCACCTGGAAATGACACAGGAACAAATGAAACTGATTAATCTCTTTAAAGTAGGGTTGGGGGCAGGAAGAAGGAGAATGCAGGCCACAGGACCAAGAACAACTAGCAGGCAGGGCAGGTTAGATGGGCGGGCAGGCAGACAGGCAGGCAGGCAGGGGAGAAGGCAGCCAGCGGGGTATGCTTGTAGAGGTAAAGCGTAGGCAGCCGGGAAGGTAGGAGGTAGGTCCCGAAGTCATTAATAATAATAAAGGTTTCAAAATACTTTTGCAAAATCCACAAAGGAAAAAAATTCTTGAGTAATAAAGCCAACCTCAGCGTGTGGCGAGATGAAGTTGGCAGCCGCCACCACACTAAAGAGGAAGGAACGGAAATGGGTGGGTCCCATCGGAGGAGGAGGAGGAGGAGGAGGAGGAAAGGAGGATGGAAAAGGGTGGGGGGAGTGGAGGAAAGGGAAAGGGAGAGGAAGGGGGACGCAGGTACCTCTTCCCAACTTATGCCCCCTAAGGGTGGGACCTGTGTTCTCTTACATACCTTTCTCTCTCTCTCTCTCTCTCTCTCTCTCTCTCTAACATCAAATCTCTAGAACCCATATATATATAT
>NC_087209.1:27132141-27139641 GCF_015104395.2 Macrobrachium nipponense | reverse complement strand
GAATGCTGCCCTGGAGACGAGTAGGGGAGGCTTCAGCAAGATATTTCCAGACGAAGTTGCTGCTGTTACTACTGCTGTGGGCACAATTCCGGTTTTACTGTTATTTCCGAAGAGTTCATAGTTCTCGCTCACAAAGTCAGTTCGTGGGGGAAAAAACTGAACAGTTTCTACAGCATACAGTTGTTTAAACGACTCTCCACTCGCTGGAAGCGTATGAACGAATCGTTAAGGAGATATGGAAGAGATAGGTCTCTCAGTTCATCAAGAGATAAACATGATAACCTTTGCTATGCCTCCTCCGATGTGGTGAGCATCACACCTAAAAAGTACGTGTGGATGTATAGTCACAAAACACCATAAAACAACCATATATCAATTTTATTCAGAACAAAGGGATGCAACAGAGCTTATGAAGGGAAGTTGAGGACAGAAAATGCTTACACTGATATCTGAGTATACAAATATACTTACGCATACTAACTATAAAACCGTTAGGCAAAAAATCAATGACAATGTGACCGTTTGGTGAAGCTAAATTTTATGGCGAATGGACTCTTTATGCAAAATAATTACCTGACAACAATATGTCCCCTTTAATTCCTCTCTATACGGGAAAGGGAAACATTCAAATATTCTTAGGCATAAAAATGACTACACAAACATTTACTGAGGACATACAACCATCCTTCAAATATGAATTGTGTAGGAAAAAAAAGGTTGATAATTTCGGAATTGGTCCGACCGTGAAAATGACAGCGAAAGCACTTTCCGGGTGTCTATATAAAAACGGGAAAAAAACAAAAAAACAAAGTACAAGCGCTCGACTCAGAAGTCCGAATCCAGAAAGAATACATTTCACAGAAAATATTCCTGAAAAGAATTAAGTCACGTTACGAACATCAAAATGAAGGTCCAAAAGAGTAAATACAAAAAAAAAAGTGCGAGGGAAAAAAAGAAAATAAAAGGTAAAAATGTTTGACAGGAATCCTCCTTTGTCTCGCACTGAAATAATACACACTGGGTAGTCAGCATAAAAGACAAAGGAGTGAGCATATTGCGCGTGGAATTCTCTCTCTCTCTCTCTCTCTCTCTCTCTCTCTCTCTCTCTCTCTCTCTCTGCAAATTGATACTCGCAAGATACCACAATTTACGAAATTATTTCGTAACTCTCTCTCTCTCTCTCTCTCTCTCTCTCTCTCTCTCTCTCTCTCTCAAACTGATGCTTACAAGATACCTCTATTTACAAAATTATTTCGTACTCTCTCTCTCTCTCTCTCTCTCTCTCTCTCGCAAATTGATACCCGGAGGATACCTCTATTTACAAAATTATTTCGCATCTCACAGAAACAATAAATAAATAAACAAAAAATAAATAAAACTAAAAAAAACTAATGCAAACGTAAATAAACAAATAAATAAAATATATCCAATGGTCTCTCATTTTGTAAAGTAGTGGTATGGGAACGGTCATCTTTTTACAAGGGAGGGGGAGGGGGAGTGGGGGGAGAGCTGGTTAAAGAGGGAAGAGAAGGTTAAGGCATTTCCCTTCCCCTCCGGTGACGCCAAGACGACTGATTGAGATAGATCAAAGCAGCTGACTTTTATATATACACACAAACGCCAGAGAGAGAGAGAGAGAGAGAGAGAGAGAGAGAGAGAGAGAGAGCTTATGTGAAGAAATGTTTGTTTCATTCCAGTGAAATCTCAGCCGAGGGTTCAATAAAGTTGATTGAACACAAATTCGCCCAATACAATGCAGACGAAGCCGTTGGAGGAAAAGAAAAACAATTCTGTTCTGTTGTTCAATATATCGGACTTGCTGAGAATTTCCAAAATGCAGCCTTCGTCTCACTTCGAGAAAATCGCAGCTTCCCCCATAAGTACTCGAGTGTTGACAAAAATACTGTGTAAATACTTACAAGTAAGTGAAGACAACAACTGGAAACCGTTTTTGTACTTGGTCTTAATCTGAAGACAATTGGAAACAGGCTTTATATTAGGCCTGGAAACATTTAAAAAAACAAGTGATATTTCGATATATGGGAGGCTGTATTTTCAAACTAAGTTTGGTGCTATTTCAAAGACTTTTTTTTAACTGACAAATTTTCAAATAACTGAAATTTGAATCTTTTTTCAAACTATGAGATGATATTTTCTAAATATTAGAACTTCCGACTTTTTTTTCAACGGATTATATTCTCAAAATGTTTCAAATTTCAAAGTTGCTTATTCCATTATGAGGTTGTATTTACAAAATATTTGCAAGGTACGTTTGAAAGCCATTCCAAACTTGTGTTTGTTAAATGGCCCCAAGACCTTTGAAAACTTGTTTTCAAGTCAAGCCTCAGGAACTTTTTAAAACTGTATTCAAGTCAACCCGAAGTCATTCTGAAACAGTTTTCAGCTGAAGCCTGAAGGCATTTCAGAACTTTTACAGATAAACTTCGAGAACTTGAAACAAGTAAAATCAAAACAATGATGTTTCGTTCACTTTCTAATAATATATTTGAACCAAACAAAAAATTCTTTTAGTTTTCTGCTGAAGATGGAAAAAGAAACCCACAAGATTATTGAATATAGCTTGTTTACTTGCAAGTATTTACATAGTATTTTTGTTAACACTTCGAGTACTTTCATACCCTATCTGTGGCCTTTCTCAAGAGATGTGTAAGGTGGCCATCCTGGGTTCAGACTGCTGGGCCTTAACCCAGTCTGGCCGCTTACACATCTCTTGAGAAAGGGCCACAGATAGGGCCTGAAAGTATTCGACTGTTAACAAAAATACTACGTAAATACTTACAAGTAAACAAGTTATACTCAATAATCTTGTGGGTTTCTATTTTTCTCAATAATAACAGTAATATTTTGAAGCATTTCTAAATGGAAATCCTATTTCCTCTCTACTGGATAACGACGGAAAGGAAGGAATTTGGAAATCTAGTACTCCGTATTCTCAGTTCTGTATTCTCGGGGAAGTTGTCGATAAAAGCAAACTGGATAGCTTTTCAAGTTCCCTGGAGTTTCTAAGAGACAAATAGATGTACCTAAATTATTTCAAGATAAAACAGAGAAGAGAAATTGACGCTATCCCCTTCAGGATCTATCACAAAGAAAGATATTTACCGCCAGTTCTCTAAAACGAATGAAACATGGGGACGAAAAAGAAAAAAAAATACGTCGATAGAAGCAGGAACTGGAGAGCAAATAAGTAAACAAATAGAGCGAAAATAACCAGATGAAGGAAGGTCCAAAACATAAAACACCGGTGAAGTGAATTACCATTTTCCTTTGGGGTCTCAGACAGCAAACCAGTTACACATAAAATATTCCAGGGCAGAGTTCGGAAACACACACACACACACAAGATACCACACACACACACACACAAAAAGAGAGAGAGAGAGAGAGAGAGAGAGAGAGAGAGAGAGAGAGAGAGAGAGATGATAACCCCACGGAGGAACTATACATCATCCGCATGTAGATAATAAAACAGAAAATGGGAATAAAAGAATAATAAAAAAAAGGATCTCGTATGAATAAAAGTGGACAAAACTTGAAGTACGAGAGGTCCCCTACTAAACAGAGAGAGAGAGAGAGAGAGAGAGAGAGAGAGAGAGAGAGAGAGAGAGAGAGAGAGAGACTTTCCCCATATCTTCCGAAACATCGCAACGCACAACTTTTTTGACACGGAAACTTTATAGAGTTTACGAACTCTTTTCCGTCATTTGCATTCGCTCTTACGCGCCTACATCACTAGCTGTTGTTGTTGTTGTTGTTGTAGTTGTTGTTGTTATCTGGCTGATAGCGAGAGAGAAACGTCAAGCTTGGGTTGAGTCAAGTTATCTTAGGCTGACAAGGTGGAGAAGGTTTAAAAGAGAAACTTTAAAAAAAGAGGATTGGGCTTAAGAAGTCTCACAGAACGAAAACATGTGTACAGTTAAAGGATAAGAAACTAACTTGAAGAGGTGTGCATCATAAGAGTGGAGATCGGAAATACGATAAACGTTTATCAGTTCACAAAGCATCACGGGCATTCAACACACCGAAATGCACGATCGTACCTTCAATAACAAACGAATGAAAAATCGACCACACACTCGTATAAAAAAAACAGAACTAACTTTGCTTACAAAAATAATCCAACAACTGTTCTTGAATGAAAAAATAATGCTTCCATAAACGAACAAAGACTTTTCGTATGCAATGAAAGGGAGTATTTTTCAAAGAGACTATTTCTCAAGGTTGTAAACAGCACTAAGTTCAAACAAGGGAGACGTTACAGATTTCTCGTAAACCGTAAAGCTTAGAAACTGAACGTACAGCGTCTGCTGTCCATACAGGCTAAAATTCCAAAAACACGTACGATTATTGTAAAAAACGTTCTCCGATTTCCAATTGAGAATTTGTCTGAACAATACAACAACAACGATCTGTAAATCTAGAGTTGCCAAGTAACACGCAACTAGCCCCGATATCTGGATCAAGATTGAACGTATATAATTTAATATTTGCAATGAAACGCACATACACTACTCCACCATGATTTCTCATTCCCTAACTGAAATTATAAATACATACACAGACGTGACTATATAGTAATACGTTATAATATATATAATTATTATATATAATATATAATTATATAATATATAATAATATATATTATATAATATATATATATATAATGTGTTATATATATATATATATATATATATATATATATATATATATATATATATATATATATATATATATATATATATCTAATATACATGTATATTACATCTGCATAAAAGAACAACCTTAAGCAAAAATACTTACGAAATTTCTCCGAACGGCGCGAAGGCCTCTCTGAGAGTGTTCGTTTCGATCTCTGGGGCTCAAGTCACCGACGAAAATGTGATAGTGTTTCTGGAAAGAAAGAGAGACCAGGCATTAGCGGCGCACATTTGATACAGACATTTATAAATGCATAAAAAGGCCAGTCGAGAAATAACTCATTTAATAAAGATCTGCATAGAAAACTCTTGGGAATTGTTCACTGAAATATTTTCGAGTATTTTCAATATTTTTTCTTTTTTCTATAGAAATATGATCTTCTGATTAGTCAATTATATAATATTATCTATATATATTATATATATATATATATATATATATATATATATATCATATATATATATATATACACACACATATATATATATAGTATATATATATATATATATATATATATATATATATATAATATAATATAATAAATATAATATATATAAATAGTTTGCGTGTTTAGAAGTACGTACACATGCTCACTGTTCCCCCCTCCCCACCTTTTTTTCTTAAATCCCCTTCCCCTTTCCACCCCTGCTTAAGTGTTCCTATTTTGATAAGAGCCCGAGAGTAGGAGGCTTCAATTACTCTTTAATGAAACATCAAGCCTCTCAAAGTGCATCCAGTCGGGTTCATTTTCCTTTCGTTTCCATAACTGACTTCATTTGCCTCTAAATGGTTTTCGCGGCTGAGAAGTTCAAAGGGCTAAACCTCGCCTGTTCCCTCGAGTCCCGAGCTCAGCTCGGCCTTGACAAACCAACACCGAAATATTCACCCACATCTGAATGTTTCACTCGGCTGAGGCGCAGTTCCCTTCCTCCAGCCTCCTCCACCAACGCCCCCTCCTTTGCTTCTCCCCCAACCCTCTTCCTCCGCAGATTCTTCTTCCTCCCTCCTCCACTTCTTCGTTTACATAGTTGTCTTCTTCCAGCTCTTCCTTTACAGCTTCTTCCTTCTCCTCCTCCTCCTCCTCTTCCTTTATAGCTCCTTCTTCCTCCTACTCCTCCTCCTCCCTTCATTTTACAGAGTCGTCTTCCTCCACCTCTTCCTTTACAGCTTCTTCCTTTACTGCCTCCTCCTCCTCCTCCTCCTCCTCCTCCTCTTTATAGCCTCTTGATCCACCTCTTCTTTTACAGCTTCCTCCTTCCCCCACAACCTCTTCCTTTACAGGTTCTTCCTACTAAACCTCCTCATCCACTTCTCTCCTCCCAAAACACCTCTTGTAACCTTGTGATTATTTTCGTCGTCCAATACTTGTCTACCTTAAGAACGTTAACAATTTTATCCAGCTAAAAAAATAGACATTACTTATCCAATAACATTTAAAATACACTTGAAGAACGATATGCTAAGGGTTTAATGAAGGTCAAAGTTTCATTATCCAAAAGGAGTTAGCAATGAAAGTACTTATTTTCCAACGAATTCACAAATTATTGACTTGAGCAACTTCCCGTACCTCAGCTGCAATGAAGCTCAAACGAAAAATATTAAAACGGCAGACTAAAATAAGAAGCATATAAACGGTTCAAGTGTAGGATGAGAATACTAGAAGGGTCAAGATCAGAATGAGAATATCAAGAGGTCTGCGAATAAACTGAGAATGTTGAAATGGCGATGATTAGACTGAGTCTATTTACAGGTCCATGGCTGAAATGAGAATATTGAAAAGGCAAAACACTGGAGTGAGAACATGAAAAAATTCCACAGCTAAAATGAGAATATTAAGAGGGACGAGACCAGAATAAGAACGTTCAAGAAAAAGTCAAGGCCATAATGAGATGCATAAAGGACCACAGGTAAAACTAGATAATTGAAACAGTTAACGCAAGAATAAATATTATCATCACAGTCTTCTGGTGAGGGAACGGCCATCACTATCACAAGCACAATACCCTCCATCCCCACCCCAACCTCTCTCTCTCTCTCTCTCTCTCTCTCTCTCTCTCTCTCTCTCTCTCTCTCTCTCTCTCTCTCAGTCCTCTTCTTCAAGAGGAAGAACCAGACACCGAAGACAACAGAAGTAGAGCAATGTCATAAGGACCTTTATATACTCGGCGTGATCTCGTCCCCTCTTCGTAGACCATAATTGCCATGTGTGACTCCCGTCTTCCCCTCTGCAGTCACATCCTTTCCCCTTACTCCTCTCAGGCCACCATTATCTCCATCCTTACCATTCATTATTCAATTTCTATCCAACAGAACTATTTCGTTTTTTAAGTTTCCCCTTTCGCCCTTAACAAGGAGATTTTTCACTTTCCCTTCTTTTTATTCTTCTTCTTCTTCCCTTTTTTTTTTTTTTATTTATTTATTTTTTTTTTCTTTGGTGGACACCACCTTCCCTCTGTAGTCATTTATACTAAAAACTCCATTATTCTACCTCCCCCTTGGACTAAAGTTGACATATCTGTAAATTGCATCCTTTTGCATATCACATGCACTGGCCACTGACCTATATGCACGCTGATCTTATCGACTTAATCCCACACCTACGTAAATAAATGAATCATGGACTAGCATACTCCATCATACAGGATATAAAACAGTATGCCAAAGGATGATGAACAAACAAAAAATATAAAACAAAAAAAATATGCAACATCGTTTTACATAGATTACAGTTTCGTATGATGAATCGTCAAAATAAAAAATAATAGAGCAGCGTTTTAGATT
>NC_087209.1:27089641-27127141 GCF_015104395.2 Macrobrachium nipponense | reverse complement strand
TTATCATCTCAAATGTCTATATTATTAATTAAGGATAATGATCACCAAGACCACCACCATCGCTATCACCACCACCATCCCTATCACCATCACTATCACCTTCACCACCATCATCCCTATCACCACCACCAACACCACCACCACCACCACCACCACCATCGCTATCACCATTACCATCACCTCCACCACCCCTATCACCACCACAACCATCGCTATCACCATCAAATCCACCACCATCAACCCTATCACCACCACCACCAATCACTGTCACCAACACCACTACCATCGCTAGCACTATCACTATCACCACCAATACCACCACCATCACCATCACTATCTCCACCATTCTCAACACCACCATCGTTGTCACCACCATCACTACTATTGCTATCACTATCCCCACCAACACCAACACCACCACCCTCTCCAACGTTTCCACCACCACCATCATCATCACCAATCATAGATTAAGCATCCAAAATTCAGGGTGAATTTTTACCTGTCATCGGCTGACGAGCTGAATAATTTACGGTTCATCGCCCCCGCTGAAGGCCAGAGAGCAATCCCGCTAATATCGTGAGTAAAGCGAAGCGGTAATAGCGTTGTTTTGTTTCCGTTCAATGGATGACAGCACAGTTAATTGTTGATGCCTTACCTATGCCCATCTTTTACCCCCCCCCCCCCCACCCCTTTCCCTTCCCTTCTACCTTCCCCACTTTCCACCTCCCACCAAAAAAAAAAAAAAAAAAAAAAGAAAAGAAAAATTGAAAATGTGTAATGGAGTTGGCTTGATTAATCACTGCTGGAAATGATAACGTTAGGTTGGGATTAAAAAAAAAAATCTTTTTAAGTATCTTGATGAAGCCTGGAGCAGGTGCTTTCCAACATTCGAACCTAGCCAATTACAGGTTTAACACTTGTTGTAATCTATTCTGGGATTCGTAGCAGAGTGTATAATCTTTATTACAGCTACAGATATTATTATTATTATTATTATTATTATTATTATTATATTTTACAGCAGCTACAGATTTATTATTATGATTACGATTATTACTATTATCGCATACTTGCTACGTCAAAAACGAAGGTATTACTTGGGAAGTCTGGAACTGCATTGTAAATATATTTTATACGGACGTACATGCATGCCCTCACTAAAAGCAATACCTCGCATATCCCTTCTAAAATTAATAAACCTCTTAATATCAGTCTGAAAAGTGTTTATCAAGGTTGCATGTTTCGATCCGTATTATTAATAAATGTTCTGGTTCCATAATACCAAGATATATTTTCCACATTGTTCTATCATTCAGTCGTATCAAACAGCGGATGCTTACAGCTTATATTATTTAAATTCAATCCTTCAAGCAAATCAACGTAATCGAAAACGTCAAAGACAGGAAGAACATTTGAATGTTTCACAGATCAATGTCCAAGCGCAATTTAATTTAACAATACAAGGAAAAAAATTTCACAATTATGCTCCCCCTGCACATGTATATATATAAAAAAAAATTCGAGGTTGTTTGTAAAGTGAAACTGGACGCAGAGGGCATCCCTTGTCCATTAGTAGAATAACAGAAGTAATTACAATACTGTAAAAATGAATGCATGTATGTGTGCGCTTTTTTTAGCCACGTATGTTTAGACACACACACACACATACATATACACAGACACAGTCTGCAGAGGAAAAAAAAAAAAAAACTATGAACTAACGTTGGCAGAGACTTGTGTTGTGCTGTAACTCTTGTTAAAGAGGATAAGCTCACCCACTAAGACGACCTTGCGTACAAACACACGCACGTAAACAACAGAAAACACCTCGGCGCATAGCAGGCTCTGGCACTGAGGACAAAGCTCCAAATCTATACGGATATAGAGGATTCCCATAGACCTATTGTTGAGTCGATACTTTAAAAACAATTCGAATGGCAAACTGTCACGAAGAAAATAGCACAGGAAACTCAATTTTGATCCATGAATGCTACTATGTTGTTACAGCATAATATATGGATGGCAGTTTCAAAAGCATCTCCTTTACATGTAAAAGGAATCAACTATATTGCGCTGTAACTAAATAATAGTGTTCGTTAATATCACAATTACTGTAATAGTTCAAAACACTTCTACAAAAGAAGAATGTTATAAATAAATTGCATGTACATAAATGCGCACATAATACATACATACATGTGTGTATATAAACTAAAAAAAAATTAATAATAATATTATATATAGATATATATATATATAGATATTAATATAACTATATATATATATATATATATATATAGTGCATAAAACATGAGACATATATGTACATACACACACACGCAAACACACACACACACATATGTGTATATATATATATATATATATATATATATATATATATACATATATATATATATATATATATATATATATATATATATATATATATATATATGATATACATATACATATATATATATATAACTAGGTTGTGTGCTACACAGTCGTCACTGACAACAAACAACATAATTTTCTGTGACCTTAGAGGAGCAGCCGCTAGTGAGTGACTTGCACAGGAACGTAAAACAAACGCATTTTTAGAAAATAATATTCACCATACTTCCCATGAAATTGCATAGCAGAGTTAATTAAAAGTATGCAACTGGAAAAGGTATGGAATCTGTTAACGTAATACATGATCAATAGTATGAATAAATAAAAATGGTTTTCATATGTTTTTATTTTATTTGAGAATTACCGAAACCATCAAAAACCATTGGAAAGGTAAATTTGTTCAACGAATATTCATCGCGGGAAGTATTCAACTAACTTTTTTTTTCTTTCATTTTTTGGCAGCAAAGTTTTGCAGTTGTAGTATGAAAAGCCACGTTTAAATAACAAATCAAATAGATACAGGACATTAATAGCGTTACAGAACTTTTCATAGAGTGAAATCTATCGGTAAACCTGCTCTATGTCTGTCCTTTTTATTGTAGACTTCTTTGGAACGAGAGCTAAGGCAGATGTCCAAGCTGTCTTTAGATCAATCTATGGACGCCATAAATCAAATTTATTCTATACATAAAAATCTTGGAAGCATTCATTTGTCATCAGTTTACACGTCGATTACATCTGATAATTGCCCCGTCTGTCTGTCTGTCTGTCTGTCTGTGCTCAGTTATGAGCCTTTTAAGGTTAGACGATATAAAATGTAAACTTTATATATATATATATATATATATATATATTATATATATATATATATATATATATAATTTATGTAGATGAGGCTTTAATTTTTTAGGTGGAGGATCCAAGAGGCAATGCCCTACTTAAGAGGTCAAAGGTTAAATATTATTTCCAATGCCAGGGCCACTGTCTTACACATATCAAATCGTTCCCGTGTTGGTAGATTTTACCTTATATTATACACGTTCCTACACGTGATGATTTAGACGTCTTTACACTAATGTTTCAGGGATATTAAAAATAATACATACTTGATCCTAATATAGGCTACTGCTTCCCCCTTTACACATTTTTATTTAAATTCTTATTAAGCCAAAAATCTCCTAAACTATTAAGCCGGGTTAACTTGAGTAAATGCTTCAAGATTTGTACAATCTCAGAGGTATACATAAAGACAAAATCCATGAAGGAAAGAGGAACGATGGAGATCCGCAAAGACTTTCCACTTCTTGTCCTATACCTAGCAGACTGAGGAAATATAAAAATACAAGTCTGTTAAGTATAAAGGACAGGAGTCGAAAGGCCAGCTAAGTATAAAGGACAAGGAGTCGAAAGACCTTGCAGGACTCCATCGTTTCTATTTCCTTCTTGAATTTTGTCTTTATTTGTATATTCATCATGTTCCATATTTTCGTGATTCAGTTATACACAAATAACTTATCCATAGCTTTCCTTAACACTGCATAAACTCTATACAGGAAACAAGACCATCTTAATCAGTACAATAGCAATTACCGAAAATTCCTACGTTGAAAAAAAAGGTAAAGAATGACCAAAGATAAATATCAAATAGCACTGACTATTTTATGCAAAAACAACAGTTATTAAGGGTATAGCAACAAATAAAATGACAATCTTGTACACCTGTTGTAACAACATAAGCGACGACGACGAGACGACGACGACGACGACGACGACGGACGAAGAAGAAGAAGAAGAAGAAGAAGAAGAAGAAGAAGAAGAAGAAGAAGAAGAAGAAGAAGAAGAAGAAGTTTTGGATAAAAGTGTGGGGTATCATCAACATTTATTTTCCTGGTCTATCAACTGCCTCGAAGAAGCATTCTTCATAAAATGCAATAATAATAACAATAATAATAATAATAATAATAATAATAATAATAATAATAATAATAATAACCTTTATTTTTCTGGTCTGTCAATCACCTCGAAGAAGCCTTCCTCACAAATGCAATCGCCAAAATGCATTAAGGGTATATTTGACAGCTGAACAAAGCCATTCCCGTGACACTCTTTCGTGCCAACGCGCAATACAAATGACGGAAAAGACCTCACGCCGGGATTTATCAAAATAACAAATACATCACCGACATCAAATGGATATTCTCACCGTTTTCAAATCATTCTCAGTCGCGCTCAGTAATTTGACGGCAATAACTCCGCCTAATTTCAAATACGTTCAACTCTTTTCCATTTGGATTTCTTTATCGCCGGCCATCAATAAAAAGTGCAATGCTGAAATGTTTAAAAGCGGCCAAAAATGTGTTCGTGTGGGACCTGATACACATGTACGCTTTACTGCATGAAGGCATGCTCGCATTTACGACTGGAACCTGCAAATGTGAATGTGACTAACAAGGATATCCTGTTTGGGGGTGTGGGGAGGAGGGGAGGGGGGGATGGGGGGTGTTAACAGAGCTTCTTTGGGACGTTATAGTGTTTGTGCCAATGCTTTTACGAATGCGTGCCTGTGGTCTATAACGTGTATAGATAAGGGATAAGATCCGTATGCTTTTGTGTGAATGAAGCATAGAGGAGTGTAAACGATCCTTGGTTCATGCTTCTGGCAACTCTAACGTTGACGTGCGTTTAGTAGTATGTAAGTATGCCCGGGCAAAAGTTCCAGCATGAGGGGGGTAGGTGGGGGCATGGATTGGGAGGGGGATTGCGTGTACGTGGCTTTATCGTATGTGTGTATGTATGTGTGTGTGTGTTTAGTTGTACGTGTATGTCCAAAGGCTAATTACACTAGCGGCTTGAATATCCTGGATGATTACTTTGTTGCATGCTGATAATTGCGGTGTGACTGTACGAGAGAGAGAGAGAGAGGGCCAAGCGAACTGGGGACAAGCCTAAGGGTGGGGGGGGGGGGGGGGGTGGAGGCCTTGTCGGCACCTGAGTTAGGAGGGGAGGGCTCCGGATAATCCTACGGCAGTCTTTTTCTCCCTTTTTCTAAATGATATTCCCTGGTACCAAAAGGCGCGTGTCTCCGCGTATGTGAGCATTTTCCATTCATTAACATATTACAACCTGGCGACTTTACCTGTCAGCCTGAACCTCGGATCTGAGCTCGGAAATCTGTATTTGCCAAAACTGAAAATGAAGATGTCTGAACGCCTCGCATTTTTCTCTGCGAGATATTCAATTTTTCTTGCGTCCAAATACCTCGAAATGTTTACGGATTAGCCGCGCCTACACTGTTCAATAGATGGATGTTTGAGAGCAGAGAGAGAGAGAGAGAGAGAGAGAGAGAGAGAGAGAGAGAGAGAGAGTAATGGCGTGCGCGCGCTATGCCTCCTAAGCTCTGGAATTAACGACCATACCCTAAATGACTTTTCTGAAATTGCCTCCCAGCCATTCAGGTTCTTCCACTAATTCGTGTCAGTTCGTCTCAAGGTCGCAAGTAGCACTGTCCTCGGGTATGCCTTTGATCACATAAGGACTAACTGTATTGTTACGTCGTTAATTATTAAATAATAATAAATTAATTGAATTGAATATGGAATTTAGGTCAAAGGCCAAGCACTGGGACCTATGAGGCCATTCAGAACTGAAATGGAAACTGACAGTAAAAGGGTTAGTCGTCACAGGAGGAAAACCTCGCAGTTGCACTATGAAGCAATTAAATAATAAAGGACTAACTGTAGTGTTACTTCGTTAATCATATAATAAAGAACTAACTTTGGTTACATTAACTCTTGTAATGCAGGTAATTTTAATCTCGAAATACAATACAGACTTGTTCTTGTATTTAACAGACTTCTTACACTGCATGTAATTTTAATCTTAAAGTACAATTAAATACAGACTTTTTTTAAGGGATAATACATTATTTCTACCAATGCTGGTAATTATAATATTAAAATATAATTAAATACAGTCTTTTCTTGTATTTAACAGTCACTGGATTATTTTTTTTACTGCTGGTAGCTTTAATCATAAAAGTACAGTGAAATACAGACTATATATTTTTTTTTTATTTAAAAGGCACTGGATTAATTTTTGCAATGCTGGTAGCCTACTTCTAATCTTGGCTAAGCCTTATTTTTTTTTAATTTTGACTGATTTTGGACGGCTTTTTCGCCAATAAGAAGCCATTTTGGACGGAATTTTTGCCAATTTTTGACAGCTGTTTCGCCAATATGCCATTTTGGACGGAACTGATGCCAATTCCAAAATACAATTAAATACAGACCATTTTTCTTCTATTGACCAGTCACTCGTTTATTTCTTGCAATGCTGGTAATTTTAATCTTAAAATACAATTGAATAATATTTTTTTTGTTTACGGGCACTACATTATTTATTGTACTGCTCGTAATTTCAATCTTAAAAATACAATCCAGTATACACGATTTTGTTTTATTTAAATTTGCAAAGAACAAACAACCGAAGGTTGGTGCCAATACAGTCCACCACGTGTCGATTTAATGCCAGCACTGAAACGCGATACAAAAAAAAAAAAAAAAAAAAAAAAAAAAAAAAAAAAAAAAAATAGAATCTCTGCAACACCGGTGAAAATCCTCTACAGGTCCACACCCTTTTCCTTCTATTTTCTCTTTCCCCCCTTTCCTTTCTCTCTCTCTCTCTCTCTCTCTATCTCTCTCTCTCTCTCTCTCTCACTTCCTCACTTTTTCCATTCTGTTCCGAATGAAATCCCTCCAACATTTTCTGAACACTTCCCAAAAGATGCTAAACAAATTTCAAGACCTTTAAAAGTGTTCTTTTCACCTTCCACTTCTTCTTCTTCTTCTTCTTCTTAACTTTAATAAAACCACAATTTGAATTTGAAAAAGGAAGACGAAAAATGCGCATTATTATACCAGTCCCCTTTTTCCGTTCCGATAACCCCGTTCCCCAGTCCCTCGCCACCTCTCCCCCCCCCCACCCCCACCCCCAACAGGGTCTCAAATAAAAATCTTTCAAAAACGCGTTCAATTTGTCCCCACACTCAAAACCTCTCCTCGACAACTTACAAAAAGAATCTCATCTCCTTTTATCTCTTTATTTCTCTCGCCTCTCTCTTCCTCTCTCTCTCTCTCTCTCTCGTCTCTCCTCTCTCTCTCTCTCTCCAGCCTACACAAAATTTATTTCTACTTTGTTTTTCTTACCTTTTTATAACTAAAATCCTAACAAGCCAACCTTTCTTAGTATTCTGTCTGTCTGTCTGTCTGTCTGTCTGTCTGTCTGTCTGTCTGTCTGTCTGTCTGTCTGTCTGTCTGTCTGTCTGTCTGTCTGTAGCCTACACAAAATTTACACAATTTTATTTTTTTTAATTTTTTTAAAACTAAAACCATTACAAGCCACCCTTTCTTAGTATTGTTTCTCTCTCTCTCTCTCTCTCTCTCTCTCTCTCTCTCTCTCACACACATACATACACACAAAATCCAATGCAGGGCTGCAAAAGCTCTAGAATAGCTAAACCCCCTGAATATTAAAACCTATCAATGTGGTAGGAAAATGTGCGCCCTTCCCATGAGGCAACTTTAATAAACAAAGTTTCGGTGTTTCTGAAAAGTCCCCGTCTTTTCGAAATGGTGAAATTTTTAGGGGGGATTTTTATATACAATATACATTCCCCAGAGAGAGAGAGAGAGAGAGAGAGAGAGAGAGAGAGAGAGAGAGAGAGAGAGAGAGAGAGAGAGAGAGAGAGTTATTTCTATTGCAATTTCCCAGCATCTTGGAAAAGTACACAAATGCTGAGGAAGTTCTCCCTTGTACTTTTAAAACCAGCCGCAACATACAAAGAACGTTGCAGGACATTCACCCAAAAGAAATCACTGAAGCAAACATTATGCACAACATTAATTCTTGGACCATACCAAGTCGCACGCATGGCTACAGATACCGTGTAGACTCCAATCTACTTTGTGTACACTATATTATCACGCGAGTGGCCGTATGAAGGCATGCATTTAACTGACTACCCATGACTAGTTTTCATAAACATTCTCTGCTAGAAATACTGTCTTTTATCATTGGTGTTTAACGACCATGACTCTAGTCCACACTTACAGGTGGCCACTGATAAAGCAAGACGCCATTGGTGTATTGGACATGCAACTGACAACAACTTCTTGAAAAATGAAAAACGTACAAACTTCAAAAGACCGTGTGAGTCTGGTGTTAGCAGCAATGGACTGAAATGAGACCGGATCATTGGTGTTTTACAACTTTGAGTCTAGTCCACACTTGTAGGTGGCCACTGACGAAAGCAAGACGCCATTGGTGCAATGACATGCAACCGACACCTTGAAAAATGAAGAACAGAAACTTCAAAAGACCGTGTGAGTCTGGTGTTAGCAGCAAAGGACCGAAATGAGACCCAAGAAGCAGACAGAGAAGCAACATCATCCCAAAAGACTTACTGAGAACCAGAGGTCTCAGCCAAGCCCTATTGGTTCCTAGCCCTCGAGATCGAGTGGAAGAAGCCGTGTTTACATATACATTGCGAGTGTGCGTGTATGCACATGCTAACAACCATACAGACGTGTATACACACAGAACAGTTTGTCTTTTTAAAAGTTCACCACCGTCAAACAATGGGCTAATTCTCCGACGAAAGGGGGAGGGACCTGTACAGGCAGGTTTAATACGCCGCTGCCATATGCATTATTTTTAGTCAGTCGAAGCGAGCATTGTCGAAATGTCGTTATGCAAATACCTCGCCTTCGCTTTTATCGCCAAATATGACAAGAAGAACGCAAGGGAAATAAATATGCGACAGAAATCCTTGGATAAAATCAAATCATTGTTTGGGAGAGCGTATCCTTAGGATCCGTTCTTCTCCGCGCTCGTACTGCCTGGCCTGGTTGTTGTCAGCAGCGACGACGGATTCGTAGTCGTCGCCTTAGTCTTGTTTGGTTTTGAAAGAACGTATGAAAGGGTGCTGTAAGGATAAGGAGAGAGAGAGAGAGAGAGAGAGAGAGAGAGAGAGAGAGAGACCTACTTCTTTCCCTTGTACACAAACACACACACACACACAGACTCGTGATTTCATCTTACATTTTTAAGCGTGTTGCCTTATTTGTCCATTTGCCTTTCAACCAAAAGCTCTCGAGTCAAAAGCAAACACCGACGTGTTTGCTTGAAAACAGCGTGAATTCCCACGTAAACATGACGGGAGTATGCCAGGCAAACAAGGCGGGCCAGCAAAGTCTAACAGACCGTCAAAGATACAATAAGTAACAACCCAGATGCCGCTAAAGGGGGACACCCAAAGAAATTACAATAAGAGGTTCTCAAAGGAGAGAGGGAAAAAAAAAAGGAAGTCCTTGTCTGGGGATGAAGAGGTAAGAAAGAAATGATGAGAGAGAGAGAGAGAGAGAGAGAGAGAGAGAGAGAGAGAGAGGAGGGATGCAAGAATGACAGTAGTGATTCCCCTCAGATTCCCCTCATTACCAGTTTCTTAAGCATACTTTAAGACTAATGAGTCCCAGAGGTAGGGTACTGCACACTTGACGATGGTGTTGGGGTAAAGACATAAGATAGAGAGAAAGAAAGAGAGAGATGGGGAGGGGGAAAAGAAGGGAGGGGAAAGGAGGGGAGGGGAAAGAAAGACACACCCTCTGGTGGGATTTAAGGGAGATGGAAGGGCTGTGTAGTCGCTCACTGATAAAACACCTAATGATTCCCCTCTAGAGATGAGGGTGGGGGGTGGGGGAGATAGGTGGGAGAGAGGGATGGTGAAAGACTTCCGAAATTGGTCAGAAAATGTTTTGTACTTGATACATCAACACATTTGCCATCAAATAATTCACAATTCTTTGCAAAGTTATGTAATAATGTGAAGCATCGTCACTTTTATATTCTATCTGGTAAAACAAGGAAGAAATTCCTAAAGACGCTTACGCCGCTTTCCTTCTGTTTAAAGAAGCTAAGAAATCTTTTCACTTACTTCCCAAGAAATTCTACATTCCCAAGTTTAAAGCATGTCAAGTTATCTCTTATTATTCAAACTCTCAAACAAGTCACTGAAAATATGTCTAGAAAACGTTACAAATTAAAGTCATTAATACATTTTCATCCTCTGTAACAAGCAGGTGCCGCCAAGACTTTGTTAAGGAATAAAGTGAAATCTTATCTCTTTCCCACTTATCGTTTTCATTCTTGCCAACTGACATATATAGTGAACCTAAGTTGGTTTTTAAGCTAAGATGCGCTTAAATCTACAAGTAAAAATCTTATAAAAGTACAATGGCTTTTTAATTACTTTCTTTTAGTTCCTAAGAAAGCTTATCAAAGACAACTATCAGCATCTGTGTGTGTGTATTATAATATATGATTAATATATATTATAAGAATATATATATATATATATATATATATGATATATATATATTACCCTCAATATATATCATATATATATACACATATATATACACAATATATATATATTATATATTTAAACTAATAAATTGCTTAAGTTTTACAGTAAAAAACTATATGATGTAAATGGTGTTTTAAATACTTTTTGTCGTTCCTACACTAAGAAAGCTTATCAAAGACAACCAACAGCCTCTGTGTGTATGTTTGTGTGTGTGTGTGTGTGTGTGTGTGTATATATATATATATAATATATATATATATATATAATATATATATTATATATATATATACTAATAAAAACCGAGCGAACATTGAATATAAGGCTCGTTACAGATGTTCAACGTCAAAGACCCAAGGCAATGCCTGGTAATGGAATGAAAAGAAAAGCATCACTTATTCAAAAGAGGAAGAAAAAAGAAAATCTCTAATTTTCCCGATTTCCCTTCAAACGACCAAACAACAGCTGCGCAGGAGAAAATGACCCAAAAATAGCACTTAGGTTTCACGTGCTAATTAATCCGCATATCAACCGAAATATGTCGCGCTCGGCATGGCACGCAAAATGCCTGCTTCCCTTCTACGAAAAAATAATACGAGGAAAAAAGAAACGAGGACATAAAAAAACATAATAAATGGATGGTTGGGAGACTTCTTAAGATAACCAACCCAATAAAGGAAATGCATAACGATGGCGCGCGCTATTGTTCCAGTCGGTTAGCTCGGGTCGTCTTCTCTCCATCCGATTTATTACATCAGCCGAAAGTGTATACTTCTCTTTATGAGGGCGACGTGTCATTCGCCTCCTCTATTTTTATGCATCGCATTACGAAGGGACAAAAGGATCAAATACAGCTACCCCTCCCCCTCTTCCTCTCCGTCTCCCAACACCCATATCCACTCCTTTTCTGATTATCTTCGGCAGGGTAAATAAAAACAAAAAAATAAAAAGGAAGATGAGAGATCAGAACATAGATAAAAATGTCTGATATTCGGGAGTCAACATTACAAAGGGCTAAGCGAAGCATCATAAATATCATATGGAGTTTTGTTTGTTTAGATCTACTATTATTAAAGTGAAGACTATAGACCAAACATTTGACTTTACAAGAAACTTTGACAAGAGGTCAGGACGCGTCCCTTTGGTGGAAGGCCTTAATATAATGACATACAGGGACATGACAATAAAGAGACAATAGTCTCTTTATCTCTCTCTCTTTCTCTATTATATGCGTCGTACCAAGAAATGTAGATGTAATACCCTCGATACACATCGATAAATCTTGGACCTTAAGGAGCCTAATGATGCAGTGTTCCCCTATTGGCCAAAACAACAATCTACTCGTGTCCCTTTTTGTCCCCTAACAAATTGGCATCTAATACCGACGGGACTATTCATCTATTGTGATGAAATATGAATATATGAGGCGAAAGAAAAAGAGAAAATATTAAGAAACCAAGGAGAGAAATCAAGACAGTTCAAGATTTGTAAGTGTAACCATTACACACAATTTTCTACTTCGCTACACTGAATTTCTTAATTCTCCTACAAAACGTAGTTATATCATTACGCTCCGTTGTTACCTTTTGCCTTCAATACCAGTGAAACTTTCGATATGTTTTAGTTCATCATCGCCACTCTTGAAATCTTTGTTGCTACCCGCTATACCTACAACGCAGAGTTAAATTAAAACTGATTTTTATATAGCGTGGTATCAGCGAATGAAGCGTCACGTAACCAGGACGAGAGAAGGTACTTATCGTAAAGATTTTTATTACTTAACTACACCAGAATTGGAGCAGCGAACTTTCACGGAAGATCGGGAGTGGAAGCGTCGGTTTATAATAACGTTAATAAGAAACGACTGAAATATATAATGAAACACAAAGTGCAACACGAAAAGGTGCCCTTCTTCACACTTCACAGTTTTGATGATAAATGTGGACATGATGAAATTATCTTCATTTCCAAAAAAGGGCGTGGCTTCAGAAAAATAAACAAGGACAAGGGTCACTGAAACATATATTATTCAACAGTCAGGTCGAGAATGAGCCCCTGTGTAGAAAAATTTCCACAACTTGGGTCACTTGACTTACCACGTCAAAGAATTCATACATATACACAGAAGTCATCAGGTAAACCTTATATACATATATGTATGCCAATAAGCAGTTTTCCCTTTATAGGAAATGACTCTTAGAGATACAATACAACAGCCAGTGCCAGTGGAACGTTACTCGACGTATATTACCTTCCTTTCGACTTTATCATCATCATTACAAGTCTCTTCCTTCTGCCACCACTCCAAGTCATTACTTCTCTTCCTCCAACGGAAACCAAGACAACGTCAGAAGTCTTCCTACTCTTCCTCCTCCTCCTCCTCCTCCTCCTCCTCCTCCTCCTCCTCCTCCTCCTCCTACCCATCTTCTCCTCCTCCATCTCTATCCCCAACCTTCTGACATTCCCCACCAAGACAACATCAGAAGTCCTCCTACTCTTCCTTTTCTTCGACTTCTTCTTCCTCCTCCTCCTCCTCGTCTTCCATCTATTCCCTCATCCTTCTGACACCCCACCCTCTACACCCTACCCAACCCACAGCCGCCCCCCCCCACCTATCACCCCCTGACCACCAAGGTTGGTCCTTGGGGATCTATGCTGATGAGGGGTATACGTGGCGTCTCTCTACAAATTGAATACATAGGAGGTGCTGATTGAATTTCGTTTTTGGAAAGCGATGTCGCAGGTCCATTAGAGAATATGACATCTTTTTGTCCACTACCGACATCATGGGGAAAGCCTGAGAGGGGGGGGATGGGCGGGGGGGAGTGGGCGGGGGGAGATGGACAAAAGAATGGGCTGTCCGGAGTGATGGCATAAGGAAAAGACGGACAACGGCGACGGTCAGGAGTTGACCGCGGTCAAGGGGGGAGGAAAAAGAAAGGGGGGAGGAAAAAAGTAAGGGAAGGAAAAAAAGAAAGGGGGGGAGGAAAAAGTCTGGGAAAGGAAAAAAGCAAAGGGAAGAAAGGGGGAAAAGAAAAGTAAAAGGGAAAGAGGGAAAAAGTAAAAAAGGGAAAGGAAAAAAGAAAGGAAAAAATAGGAAAAGAAGAAGGGGGAGAAAACAGGGGGGAAAAGCAAAAGAGGGGAAGAAAAAGGTAGAAAGGGAAAGGAAAAAGAAAACAAGAAAAGACGAAAAAAGAAAAAAAGAAAAATAGGGAAAAAGGCAAAAAGAAAGGAGGAGCAAAAGTAGGGAAAGGAAAAAGTAAGGGAAAGGAAAAAGAAACGGAGAGGAAAAAGTAGGGAAAGGAAAATTAATTGGGGGAGGGAAAAAGAGGGAAAGGAAAAAAAGAAAGGGAAAGGAAAGAGTAGGGGAAAAGGGAAAAAAAAGAAGGGAGGAAAGATAAAGAAAAAAGAAAGGGAGAGGAAAAAGCAGGGAAAGGAAACAGAAAGGGAGAGGAAAAAGATGAGAAAGGAAAAGAAATGGGGAGGAAAAGTAGAGAAAGGAAAAAGAAATTGGGAGGAAAAGTAGAGAAAGGAAAAGAAAGGGAGAGGAAAAAGTAAGGAAAGGAAAAAGGAAAGAGGAGCAAAAAGTAGGGAAAGGAGGAGGAAAAAGAAAGGCGTAACGTTAAGCATAAGGAAGGGACGGAAAAGGGAAAAAGGAGAAATCACAAAAACTCGATATAATGAGGAAAAGTATAAAAACTGGCTGAAATATGATGAAAACGCGAAAGGAAAAATCAGAAATAATCTAAAGTCTCGTAGAAATAACTTAAAATTGACTACCACTACAGTATTAATCACTGAAAATAAAAAGCTACCTCACGACAGATACAATTACATCATCACAATTACAAAATATTTGAAAAATCTTAAAGTAGACAACAAATAAGGTAACAAACAAACAAAGTCTCGTAGAAATAACTTAAAATTGACTACCGCTACAGTATTAATCACTGAAAATAAAAAAGCTATCTCACGACAGATACAATTACATCGTCAAAATGACAAAATATTTGAAATCTTAAAGTAGACAAAAAACAAGGTAACAAACAAACAAGGAAAGCAGACCACGTATCAACAAGAACGCAAAGTTCAATATATCACTCAAGCCTGACGCGTATTTACATATTTACCCCTGAGTGCTGATAATGATATCTTCTTTGTAAGTCAGCCAAGTAAAATACAGCGGGAAAATAGATCATATTCGCTTACGGGATCCATCAATTCGAGTGTCATTTTGCGGGCTCGGTCGAGAGAGAGAGAGAGAGAGAGAGAGAGAGAGAGAGAGAGAGAGATAATTACTTCTAGAATATATACAGCGATATATATATATATATATATATATATATATTAATATTTGAGAGAGAGAGGGAGAGAGAGAGAGAGAGAGAGAGAGATAATTACTTACTTCAGATTATATACAGCGAATATAATAGATATATATATATGTATATATATTTTTAGAGAGAGAGCAGAGAGAGAGGAGAGATAGAGAGAGAGAGAGAGAGATTATTAGCGGCTCGGGAATTGAAGAGCGGCGAGTTACAGAAGCAATAAATTTGTGCTTGACGGAAATAGCAGGTGCGAGGGGGGGAAAAACGTAAAACGCAAGCAATTAGGTGAAGCAGGGGAAATAATTTTCGCATATGATGGAATTGAGTGGCGGCCAAACTCGGTTTATTATATTCGAAATAATGAAATGCCTTCAATAAACAAATGGATCAAAGAGATTCGAGGGGACACGAGCGAGGTGAAAGATCTAGGATACTTTTGGACAGAAGAAGAGAGAGAGAGAGAGAGAGAGAGAGAGAGAGTAGAGAGAGAGAGAGAGAGAGGCCGATAGATATTACCTGAAAAATAAGAAAACGTGGGGAAATTTCATATTAAGAGATGTTGCTGGTACTTCATTATTTTAGGTTACTGTTTCTCCCCCCCGCCATTCCCGCCACCTATCCGTCCTCTCTCTCTCTCTGAGTTTCTCAAACATATTATATATGATATATATATATATATATATATATATATATATATATATATATATATATATATATATAAATCTAAAAGTATATAATTTGCTCTATCTTATATATATATATATATATATATATATATATATATATATATATATATATATATATATATATATACATATTGATATATACATATATAATCTAAAAGTAAATCTCTCTCTCTCTCTCTCTCTCTCTCTCTCCTATTATCCTCCTTTCTTCCCGTGAAGTTGGGTGAAATCATTTCGTCCAAAACTTTGTGTTGGGAGATCCGGGTCTGTAAATAATATGATGGATGAGGCAGTCAGACGCTGTTTGGGACAACAGGAGCAGACGAATAATGCAGGGGAGGAGGGAGAAAAGAATATCATTAAAATAAAGGACGAGGAAAATTAAAACAGGGGAAGAAGAAGAAAATTCGGAAATCGAAGAAAGAATAATATGCATAGAACTAAAACCTTTTAAAAGTTGAAACCTTTCGAGTACTGAAATAAAAAAAAAAATAAGGTGACAATTATAGAAGGAATAACCGGCTAATTTACATGAAAGGAAGCGTGAAAACGAACTCCAAGCAAGTAATGATTGGTTAATACCAATCTGGCGTCACATCAACATCTAAAAACTACACCACGCAATGTATTAAAACCCCGATTTCAATATGTTACATCAGTCCTATGTAGTAACAATATAGATTTATTAATATTCATTAACAAGAAAGACACTTGAAATTTCAGAATATAAACATTTCAGTTGGTATGGATAAACGTGCAATTTACAAGAATTTCCCTTGAGCTCATACGAATTAAAATATTAAACGTAGGGACTCCCTTCTATATGAGAGAGAGAGAGAGAGAGAGAGAGAGAGAGAGAGAGAGAGATTAAGACATCGACGTGAATTATATATAATTCTGGCGCTCTCTCCTAAGCGCATTAAATCCCGTCAAAGGTAAGAAAAATGCATAGGGCTTAACAGGGACCTTTGAACAACAAAGTTCGACCCACCTCGAATTTACCCGTTTCCTGCGTTTTCGATTTTGGGAATTTCTTCTCTGGCTCGTATGTACTTGTCAGGGGAAAAAGACAGAAAAAAAAGAGGTGAACTCTTCAGATCATACTTCATAAATGACAACAAAATCCAGGGTTACTAATCTGATTTTGCGTAATCCAAGTTTTGTCAAAGGCTTTGCCGATACTTAATTTCTCTCTCTCTCTCTCTCTCTCTCTCTCATATAGAAGGGAGTCCCTACGTTTAATATTTTAATTCGTATGAGCTCAAGGTGCCTCACACTGAGGGACCTGGGGCAACCCGAACAAGATGTAAGGTCTGTAAGGTAAGGTAAGGTATACTATGGTCTTTGATATAGGGAGCACATCATTCTCTCTGTCTGCATTATTAATCATGATTCCTCCCCCCTCACACCCCCCTTCCTCTCTCTCTCTCATATATCACGTACATAGTCTATAATATAACGCATACACCTCACTCTGTATACATATACATTATTAATCCAACTTTCCTCTCTCTCTCTCCACATCAGGAATCCAACTGTCTCTCCGTAACAAATCCAACTCTCAATCTCTCTGCTCTCCATTATAAATCCAACTCTCTCTCTCTCTCTCTCTCTCTTCTCTCTCTCTCTCTCTCGAGGAAGGGAGTCATCCTGTATATTATTATTTTTCTACCACGCTGTGTGAGGTCCCTCGGCAAGCGTCCGCCGTTTCCACCCCGTCAGATCGAGGGAGTGGAGGGGCATCGCATCTCCTCCTTACAAATAAAAGTAACATAATGTCTAGTTGTCGGGGAGGAATATGGAAATAGCGCTGATAAATCATTGATACTGAAGCGCTTTGCCTTTCAATATTCAACGGACTTATTCCTCTCGAACGAACGTTCGCAGCCGGAGGGACGAGACGGAGAAAGGACACAGACTCCATCCTCGTCGTCGTTGGTCGGAATCTTCTTTGCACATGAGGGCTGGTTGGCTAACAATGTTTTCTCTTGGAGATATTTTGTAATTTTCTATAAAAAAAATAACACCGCTGGCTTTGAGCTCTTAAAAAGATGATTTCGTGGGATGGAGAGCTGCTAGTTTTCCGTCCCTCCATCTCGCTCCTTCCTTCGGCGAAGGAACGAGGCACAGGATGGAAGAGGAGACGAAACTTTCTGGGAAGGAGATGCGGGAATCGAAGAAGACTCTCTCGTCCCATCAGCTCTAGGCATATCGTCGTAAATGATGAAATAGTAGAGACCCATGTCAACCCCCTCTACTGACCCTGTCGTCCCTATACACGTCCACACACACTCTCTCTCTCTCTCTCTCTCTCTCTCTCTCTCTCTCTCTCTCTCTCTCTCTAACTCCCCTCCACCAACCCAACCAAAATACGCGCTGTCGTACGACCATTGTCCATCCAGAACTACCAGCTCTCTCCTGTCCATATATCGTTCTCTCTCTCTCTCTCTCTCTCTCTCTCTCATATAAATTTGTGTGTTTGCCCCCGTTATTTCAAGGTTGCACTTTGATCATTATCACTCGCCAATCACTATGAAACCAATCAAAACTACATATATGTGATTAAGCAAGAGTAACCACCTTTGTTTTGTGGCACTTACACGTATGAGTGCGTGAATATGTATGTATGTTTGTATATGTATATGTGTTAGTTTGTGTGTGTTTGTGTACGTGTTATATATATATATATATATATATATATATATATATATATATATATATATATATATAATGTCTTTACTAAGACATTGTCATTCATTCGTTCCTTGATAATGTCTTAGTAAAGAAGAAAGCGCTTGGATTTCTGCCTATCATTTTCCTGTGGTATTCGCTTATTATTGAAGTCACGTGCATCTCCTGTGATTTTTAAGCAAATATATATATATATATATATATATATATATATATATATATATATATATATATATATATATATATATATATATATTTATTTATTTGTGTAGCAAATGTCGAGGATATCTAGGGCTTGAAAAATAGCAAGGAGGTGGTACTAGGAAGTATCTGAAGGGTTTAATGCACTTAAAGAGCGAGATGAAGTGCACGACAGAATTAACGGAGTTAAAGTGAACCAAGCCCTGCTAAGGGAGACTGCTTCATGCTAAAACAAACGCAAATTATATAGATACAAATTATATATATATATATATATATATATATATATATATATATATATAATTATTATCACGTACAATACATATATATTATAGATAATTTATATTTATATATAAAAATATAAAGAAATACATATCTACACATATTATTATATAATATTACGTAACCTTTTTACTTCCAGAAGAGTAGGCTAAAACTTGGAACGCAGTTCAGAATCTTCTCCCTCTGCTTCCTGGCTCCCCACCCACACCCCCCCCACCCCCACCCACACCCACACCCACCCACCCACCCACCCACACACACTCCCCACACATACTACTAACTTAGGTTCCCGGGACATAAGAATAACATTAGGAGCCTCACACATTTTTATTAATAAAATCTAAATACATGGAATACATGAAAATCCGTAATCAGGTCTAATGGGTGGAACGCAAGGGGGGGAAGGGGGAGGGGGTAAGGAGGGGTTAGGAGGGGGGCGGGGGGGTGGGTGGCTTGAGATGGGGAAGGAAATGAAGATGTTCCTCCAGTATCCTCCTGGGATGAAAATGGGATGAACTATCGGAGATATAGCGGTGAAAGGTGAAACACTTAAATGGGAAACACCGTCGATAATGGAGGTTTAAGCTTCTGAGGATTCGTCAGGGTTTTGAACTTTTGTATTAGGCACAAAAAAAAAAAAAAAAAAAAAAAAAAAAACGAGACGAGAGGCTAAGTGAGAATAATTTTCAATGTACATGAAATAAAGGGGTCCAATGACGATGACTTTGATCCATTATTGCAAGGAACCCCCAAACTTTAGTCTGCAATAAGCATATCTAACTAAAATATTTTAAGACTTCTCCAGCGATAACCGAATGAGAAGAACAGTACTAAGTGTATAACAAAGTTAAAAACATTTAAAAACACAGATAGTGAAACACAACATTTAAAAATATAGATAGTGAAACAACATTTCAACAAACAATAGACTAAGTAAAAGTTAAACAAACAAAAAAAAATAAGATTGTGAAACAAAATATAAAAAAAAAACAGATTGTTAAATATGAAAACTAAAGACACAAACAAAAATCTTCATACTGACAATTTTCAGAAACTTCCCTGTGGTACTGAAAACCTTCAAACGAATCATTTATTATTGCCAAGGATCTAAGGATCTAATAAAGGTCAATGTATGAATCACACACGACAGTATTTAGAGAGAGAGAGAGAGAGAGAGAGAGAGAGAGAGAGAGAGAGAGAGAGAGAGAGAGAGAATGACGAATCTCTGAGTGCTACATATATCATTCAAATTCTTTTTTGTCATTCTCTTGAATGATATATATGTCCAGATTAAAGGATTCGCTTTCGAATCTCTCTTGGTCCTTTTTCGACTTCCCCTAATTCTCTCTCTCTCTCTCTCTCTCTCTCTCTCTCTCTCTCTCTCTCTCTTGTTTTTAGATTTCACCAATTACAATAATTTTTCCAGCCCAAAATTTTTGGTGTTTCATATTATAATATACCCTCACACCTTCCTTCTTTTCTCTGGTTCAACTCTCTCTCTCTCTCTCTCTCTCTCTCTCTCTCTCTCTCTCTCTCTCTCTCTCTCTCTCTCTCTCTCTTTCCTTTTTGGTTTTACCAATCAATCATTTTTCCTGCCCAAAATCACTAATATTTCATACATTAATGTACCATCATACTTTTCTTCTCCTCTCCTGTTCAACTTAGTTTCTCTCTCTCTCTCTCTCTCTCTCTCTCTCTCTCTCTCTCTCTCTCTCTCTCTCTCTCATCTTTTTCCCTTTATCCAAGATATTTTTTATCGCCACTTTGGCATCCTTGCCATCTTCCTCAATTACTTCCTTTCCTTCTTGCAGCCTTCTCCTATCACTCACTCCTATTCCATCCACACCACCTCCTCCTCCTCCTCCTCCTGGCGGAGGTCCTTCTTCCTCCCCGATCACTCTGTTGCTCTTTTCTCTGTTACTCTCATTCCCTCATCCAGCGCGAGCTGTCATTGATATATTGCCCGTTATCTGCATACAAATTGCATAGACTGGTCTCTTCTAATCCTACGTTCGCTCATAGTCGCTAGGGGGTAGAGACTCCTTTGTCAAAACCATTTTTTATTATAATATTTTGTCAATATAGGCCTATATATCACTGTGCAGGGTCTCTCTCTCTCTCTCTCTCTCTCTCTCTAAAATGTACATTTTTCTTTCTACCATTTACACCATTACTTTATTTCTGATTTTGACAGATGCAATTACGACAAGACGGACGTGGACATCTTTTTTTTTTCCTCCGAATTTCAAAAAGATTATAGAAATAGAAAAAAAGTAAAGTCCAATCATTCGTCCTACAATGAAAAGAGGCAAAGGAAAGAACAAAAGAGAGGAGACACTGGACAATTTCATACATCAGGGAACATGAAAATGCCCTACTATTATTTATAAAGAACACAAGATCCCCTCAAACGCTAAGAGGAAATGTAACTGGCGCGCTCATACATATTTTATTCATTTATACGTACATAGGATATATATCTGCATACACACATACTATATACATATACTCGTATACATAACATATATATATCACATCCAGCTTATGCAATAGACAAACCAACAAATGACGATCACTAACAAAAGTCCACTGCCCTAAAAACTAGCAAACTCAACTCCAATTTCGACACAGTTTTCAGAATGTTTAAATAATAAGTAATGATTTGCGCCAAATATACAGATGAATGCGGAAGCCAATAAGCAATATCAAGCGCAAACGCATAATCTCACTCTCGTACAAAAAAAAAAAAAAAAAAGACAAGCATAATCCCGAGTGTTGAAAAGAATCCTTTCAATACTTCTACGTAGCGAAATACCAAGAACAATGACATTAACGCAAGAAGTCTAAAAAGAGGCAGACGAGATGTGTTACTAATACAGAAATTAAAAAGATTTGCGTTACAAAGAATCCAGAATGAGATTTTTTTTTATCTTACTTTTTTTTTAGACAGAAGCACTGTTCATTCCTCCCTCATACAACCTGTTTGGGATATTTCCATATCAAAAGAAATCTTTCCGACATTCAAAACAAAAACCTTGTTCGCCACTTCGTTATCTATTCTGGAATTTTTTCATAGGCAGAACTAACGAATTTAATGAACCAAAAATTACGCCATAATGTCTGAAAGGGGGAAAAAAAGTGTGGGGAAATAAAAAAAAAAAGAAGGTTGTCTCAAAAATTAATTCACGTAGGCGAAAGTCATTCATTTCTTAAGGAAACGAGGTCCCTTCCTGGGGAGGGGGAAGGGAGGGGTGGGGTGGGGGGCGAAAATGAAGGAAAATATGTATATGAGTTGAAAATGTTATTAATTCGGCAGTGAATAATGAATGAGGATACTCGTACTTCGCCTCGCCTCTTGGGCTGGATAGAAACACGAAATAAAAGAATTACTGGGTACTGTCACAGTTTTACACTAGTATTTCAAACGATCAATATTGACCTATATATATATATTTTTTTAACCCCCACCGACATCTGTGAGCGACGGAAGTGCATTAAATCAGGTGCCAAAACAACTTGTTTACGTCTTAGCTTGAGAAAATTATGATTACAACTGAGAGAGAGAGAGAGAGAGAGAGAGAGAGACCTACCCCAAATATACAAAGATACATGTACACAAAGACAGACCGACACACACACACACACACACACACCAAACTCCTTAAAGATGCATGTCAGAGTCTACACCTAATTACCAGATAAATGGGTTACTCTCCGAGAAGGTATTTAATCATGGAAATTGATACAAGGGGTGTTAATGATTATGCTAATTCCTCTAACAAGCGACTGGTTCAGCGCATTAGACTCCTAACTACCCTTGGGGAGCAGCCCAAATGCCTTTTGACGGACTCCTCGCCGCTCTACAATGCACGCGAGTATGCTCTCTAGCGCACGCGCGTGCAAGTGCGTGAGCATTGGTAGAATGCCAAGAGTTGGTTTGCAAACACAGTCTGAGCATATATTTTTGTTTATTTGTGTTCATACATTAGCATTGTTGTATTTAAATATTATGTAAACTCTATTCTTTGTATATTCCATGTATATAGCATTACACAACTAACGTTAAAATCGAGGTTAATTGGTTTCATGTCCAACCAGTATATAAGTTACTGAATTGTAAAAATAATTAATATGCATACAATCCCACCAAAAGAAAAAGGTCCAACGATTATAGACAGAAAAAAAAAATAAAAAAAGCCTTACGTAAATATGCTTTCTTCTGGTTTGATTTTATTCATAAAAATAATTAATATAAATATAATCCCACCTACAGACATAAGGGCCAACGATTGCACATACACACACACACACACACACACACACAAACCTTTGGTAGGAAACCTTCACCTAGGTTTGCTTTCATTCACCTGACAAGCAGAGGAGGGGCGGCCAGAAGCCCAACAGACAACGCCAGAGAAGACAACTTCGACAAAGGGCGGCTTTCGGGACAGAAGTGTTACACTACGGGATTTGCTGCAGCCAAGAGGGAAAAGGCGGTGGGTGTTAAAACACTCTGGGGGGTGTTATCCTAAGGTATCACAAGACAGCTAAGTTTGTTATTGGAAGCTACACCTCACTCTGAAAAGACCCTTGCCGTTCCTCCTAAAACCCTCCTTTTCAAGGGATCATTTTTAAGGCTGCGCGTAATCTGATTTTTTTTTTCTTCTCTTTTTTTTTTTACCATAAGACTATAAAGTACATAAAAACACGGGTAAATCGAGAGTATAATGCCCAGATGCTCAAGGAGATAGATATATGAATACAATGTTAAATACTTCAACATCGGTTCAATCTTTTATCCCGCGCTAAATTTTTTGTTAGTAACAGTAAGAGACAAACACCAACACTTACGCGACCAAAATAACTGTTAATGGCTGCCATGGACACTTTAACAAACAAGGGACGAAATACGATGGAAGCCACCTGCCAATATAAATCGTTAAGCTTAGATTACGTATTTGGTTTATTTATAGCGAATGGACCCATGTGGGAATCCTGACTTAAAACGGAGTGATAGATCCTGTGTACCTCTGTTGATTTCATGGCTGGATTAGACAGCTGGTAAACCGTAGCGAGTCACATCGTGGGTTGCAAACGGTGATATCGAAAGGAATTGACTAGCAATGTCAAACCAAAATATAAAAAATAGTAGGTGAAATTCTTAAGATTAAACATCTCTGGCCACCCCTTAGACACGGTCCAGATAGAACTATATCTAGACCGTGCCCTTAGACAGAGAAACTTCATAGTATTTTATGCATATACGTATGTATATATGTATGTATTAATTTTTTTGCTGAAATTCTGAAGGGTAAACATTTCCGGCAACCCCTTAGACAGAGAAACGTCATAGTATTTTATGTATGTACGTATGTATATATGTATGTACGTATTAATCTTTTTTTTTTACTTTTAAACCCATTACATCATTCCTCACAACCAATTAATATGACGTTCCTTGATAGAATTCTTACCAATGCATGTTTGTGTGTTTATATATTTACATTAATATAATATTACATATATATATATATATATTATATATATATGTGTGTGTGGTGTGTGTGGTGTGTGTGTGTGTGTGTGTGTGTGTGTGTGTGTGTAGCTGATAAGAATTTTGGCAACATAAAATCACCTAACTGGTTGTGAAGAATGATCAAATGTGTTTAAAAATAAAAAAGGAAAAATTACATATCAAGTAAAATTGAGTTCAGCCAGTTAAAGTACTAAAAATATAATTTTGCTAATTATTTTCATTCGTTACGCACAGCTGTAAGTACATCTCACATACCTTAATAACTAGTTTTACCAGAACTAAAAAAAAATTGGTTTACACCTAAAACTAATCTGACATATAACACCGATGGAAAATACCATCTCGGAAATTAATATCACAAGGCAATAAAAGTATTCCGACGCAAATCAATGGATGAAAAAGGCATTAGAAAAGAAGAAAGTGCACAACGGTCTAAAAATTGCAGCTTTAGTAATCATCAAGTTCCTCAACGTCAAGAAAAATGAATTATGAAAACAGCTACGCAGAGCAAAATGAAATTAAAAAAAAACAAGTAAATAAATAAATAAAAAAAAAATACATCTGTAAGAATGTTTCAATGTCCATTTCAGTAAGTAACGACGAAACCCGTAATAAAAGTTGGAAGGAAAATTCTAGCTTCGGATCAAGGCTCTGCTTAATCCTCAGACACATACACACATACATACACACACGCACACACACACAGTCATGATAAAAAAAATCCTGAAGCTTTAGTAAACCGGGCAGAGCGGATGGCCTGATGGGGAGGGGGTGGGGGGTGAGTGGGGGGGGGGGTAGGCAGGTAAGGGGATCAGAGCTGGTTTCAGATGGGTATGGAATGCAGTCAAACGATCTTTCTATATTGTATAAAAACTCTGGTACCGTTCACAGAGAGAGAGAGAGAGAGAGAGAGAGAGAGAGAGAGAGAGAGAGAGAGCAACCAACAGTTTGCTTTTTTTTATCCCTTTCACAATTTCCTTTAAAGAGACGCCAAAGCGAAGCTCTATAAAAGGAACGAACAAGGTTTACTTGTATTCAAGACGCTTCCATCAGTTAATTTCAAGGAGATCAAAGACAAAACCTTTTTTATATATATATAAAAAAAATGACTGACTGACTTTGATAATCCCCGAGAGTTCATCGGTGGCTATTTCCGAAGTCCGCAAATCCAGAGCGACCAGAGAGGAGAAAAGAAAAGACGAACGGTGGGAATACTGCGAAATCTAAAAGCTTGCTTGCTTGCTTGCTTGCCAGGCTGCTGCCGCTGCTGCCTCTCTACCCGTTTGACCCAAATGGAAGCAATCGCACAGAAATGGAGAACACAGGAACAGCATACCCCTAAAAGGATTCTTTCCTTTTTTATTTCCCCCTCCCCGTCTTTTTCCTCCTTGCTCGGGTACAGAAATATACATTCGCTGTGGTTCTGTGTCTCAGGGAAGATCGGATGGTTGAAGATACTTAGAATGCGGGTGTAGTATTTTTTTTATTGTTACAAAGATCATGCTCATCATAATAAGTTTATCTAATGGTTCTAAGGCATACTATAGAAATATAGTCATATATAAGGCTATAAATATAAGAAATATGACATATACACTCTTGCGTAATTCATACGAATCATCTAAATGTCCAAGGCGAAGAAGTTACACTGAAAATAGCTTAAATTAGGATACTTTAAACCATCTTCAGTGACGCAGAAAGTAAAGGCGATTTCCGTATTACGATGAAGGAAGCACGCATGTACTACATTAACTAATATAACAAATCTATGAAAAATGTTAAAATGATAATCTACAGTGTTTATTCCAAAGTTCTTATAATGAAAGGCAAACGTCCATAGACACGCGCACAAAATTAATTTTTCAATCGAGCGAAATGTTATATATTACATACAGACAAATGAATGTGTAAACCAGCTAGGCTCACAATTCTTGAGCGTAGGTGTAGAAGGAAAATGTGTGTATATATATATATATATATATATATATATATATATATATATATATATATATATATATATATATATATATATATATATATATATATATATAATATATATACTATATATATCACTATATATATATATAATATATATATATTACTATATATATCATATATATCTATAGTATATATATATATATATATATGATATATATACTATATATATATGATATATATGATGATATATATGATATATATATATATATATATATATATATAGATATATATATATATATATATCCATATATATATATATATATTATATACTACTTACACTTTTTACACTTTTGTACTCGAGAAAACTAATTCTTAAATACTTAATGCTTGACACTAATTACTTTTTCTTTCAGCTGTTTTACTATGTTAGTGAGGAGGAAGTAGTCATTACCTAACCAACTTTTCATATAAGAATGTTTTATCTGCAAGTTTTTAGGACATGAAGCCTCCAAATCCCTAAGTTGCAGTACAAAGAACTAAATTTGTATCATGACAAAAAATTTTAAGATGGTTAAAGTACAAAGAGGTAAGTATCTCGAGCTGAAGTACTGAGAGAGAGAGAGAAGAGAGAGAGAGAGAGAGAGAGAGAGAGAACATTGATATACAGAAATTATATGATAAAAATGATACTATATAGAGAGATACTAAAAAAATTGGAGAAGACGAAAGAGAGAGAGAAGAGGAAGAGAGAGACGAGAGATGAGAGAGAGAGATAGAGAGAGAGAGAGAGAACTAGTAGGGACAAACAATAATTCGGTTAACGCGATAATTAGAGCGTAAGGGTATATAACACTGCCAAGCATAACCAAATTAACCATTTACTTTGTAAAAGCATCAACAATATGCAACCTGTTAAGATGGAAGTAATTACATTACCCCGGATTAACATATCGCTACCAAGGGGTGACCTCACTTCGAGCAAAATCTTTGTTCCTTTTTCTTGCTTTCGAAAAGGAAAAGGTAACTCAATTTTTCCAGGCACCTTAATGAAGGCGTCAAGGGATGATTAAGGGAGCATTTTAAAGTGCCATAATGCAGCCACGCAGGGAATATAAGAATGCTTTGGGGTGCCATAATCAGTGCATGGAGGGGAGAGTGATACGATGATTTTAACAAGCCATAATTCGGGTACGCTTAGGAAAAAAAGTGCCACTTCTGGTATACAGGGGGAAATACTTTGTCACATTTAAGCATTATGGGATTATTCTTAAGTAGAATGTTACATTTAAGGAACGTGAGAACAATTTTAAGGTGTCATAATTAGGATGTGTATGAAAATATAATTTTTCTGTTCTTGAGCGGGACGAATCAAGGATATTTTCAATCACATTCCGGCCAATTCCTTCTGGATGAGAACCATCTAACTCGGGCAATAAGCGCCTCAGTGGCGTGATCGGTATGGTCTTGGCCTGGCACCTCATTGGCTGCGAGTTCAATTCTCGTGCATTCCATTGAGGGTTCAGATATGTATATTTCTGGTGATAGAAGTTCACTCTCGGCGTGGTTTTCGGAAGTCACGTAAAGCCGTTGGTCCCATTGCTGAATAACCACTGGTTCCATGCAACGTAAAAACACCATACAAACAAGCAATAACTCAGGCAATGACTTCGTAGGATATTCAATTTCTAGCTGTAGGCGTGACTAGGAGTCCTTCTTAGCCTAAGAAATACAATGACCTTGGTCGATAGCAAAACCTTGTGTAATGTCAACTACACAACTTTAGTGATTTGAGCAAAATTCTGACCAATCTCCTTTTTCCCTAACCTCCACTTCCTACGTGACCTACTGCCACAGGAAACGGAACTTGAATCAATTACTCCAAAATGAAGCACGCAATATATAGAGGGGAAAATTCATGACTCTACCAAATTAATTATTTGCAAATTTTCACTAAATAACGGTACTGTAATTACTTTGATTCTCCGTATACACTAGTTCTGTTTCCAAGGTTGACATATTCGTGAGCAAGAAATGCAAAATCAATACATAAAAGAACTTCTTTGCTGTGTACATTTCCTAAAATTTCGGTAATATATGTGAAAACCAAATTATTTTTCGTGCCAACAAAACTAACAAGAAATTTCTTCATACCTAACTGATTTCTTTCATTTTCGTAAAAAAAAACAAAAAAAAAAAAAAAAAAAAAAAAAAAAAAAAAAAAAAAAAAAAAAAAAAAAATCTAGCCTTACCAAACAGAATATACCTGAAACTCGAACAATTACTTGATAAAAAATGCAGTGCACTCCCTCAACACACAACAACGCAACTTTATGCACGGCAATAAATGTCAAATAATTTCCGAGGGAGCTTGAAAAAAAATATAAAAAAAGGGCAGAAGGTCAAGTCTAACAACATTAACACTCCATGATTGCGAATTTTGCATTAAATCACAGTTAACCATCTCACAGCTTGTTCCCAAGCACGCATGTCGAAGAAAGGAAGGAGAGAGAGAGAGAGAGAGAGAGAGAGAGGAGAGGAGGCGAGAGGAGAGAGAGAGAGAAATGTACCGGTATATGAAGTTCGTGGAAATAATGATAAACGAGAGAGAGGAGAATAACGAGAGAGAGAGAGAGAGAGAGAGAGAGAGAGAGAGAGACCGTATGTAAAGTGTCGTGAACTCAAGCCCAAACAAGAGAGAGAGAGAGAGAATGTATCGGTATGTGAAGTGTCGTGAAATTATGTCAAAACGAGAGAGAGAGAGAGAGAGAGAGAGAGAGAGAGAGAGTGAGAGAATGTACCGGTATGTGAAGTGTCGCGAACTAAAGCCCAAACGAGAGAGAGAGAGAGAGAGAGAGAGAGAGAGAGAGTGAGAGAGAGAGAGGATGTACCGGTATGTGAAGTGTCGCGAACTAAAGCCTAAACGAGAGAGAGAGAGAGAGAGAGAGAGAGAGAGAGAGAGAAGAGAATGTACCGGTATGTGAAGTGTCGTGAACTAAAGCCCAAACGAGAGAGAGAGAGAGAGTGAGAATGTACCGGTATGTGAAGTGTCGTGAACTAATGTCCCAGAGTGGCACCACGGTGCCACGGGACTAATTCTAAGCCAAATCTATTGCAAAATCCTCCGAATCCATTATGGCTCTCTTTTCATGGCGCAGGGCCATTAACGACCACCACATGGAAAAAAAAGGAAAAGAAAAAAGTAAATAAGAACGTCAAAAAAAAGAGGATGTAAAAAAGGGAAAAGACATAAACCAGGTAAAACAATGTATTAACGCGGCTGACCACAAGTCCAGAAGCCGACATACATCACATGTTTTATTAGATGTTCCCTTTTAATCAAAATATGTGTCCTCTGATCTCATAATCAGAGGATATCGTGGGCGTAAATCAGAATGTTTAGGTTCTGTGTTATATGGACTCTCCCCCCACACTCCCAACTTTTTTTTTTATATACATATTACCATATCTCCCTCCATCCAATTTTTTTTTATATCAATTTCCATGACTAGCCTTTTTTCCTTGCCATTTCTCTTCTGTAACGTCTTGGTATGTGAATTCTCCTTATGATATTAATTTGCAAAATACGTAATTTATATATATATGCATACATATATGTATATATATATATAATATATATATATATATATATATATATATATATATATATATATATATATATATATATATAGATTTAGAATTCAACTGCTTTTTTCCTGACCCGAAACTTATAGGACATTGTCGTAGTTTCAGTTTGATTGCAATGCATTACAATCAAATCCCTTCCACTTGCTGACAGTTGTTTACATAGTCAACATACCCACTTACATCACAAGTCTCGTCACATATTTCATTACACACATACTCACATATATACTATGAAATATATATATACAATATATATATATATATATATATATATTATAATATATATATATATATATATATATATATATTATGTGTGGGTGTGTGTGTGTATATATATATATATATATATAATATATATATATATATATTCTATATATATATATATATATATATATATATATATATATTATATATGGGTCATGGATGCACCTCTTACATCATGCACATTACGCAATCCACCAAACCCACACTGAGCGAGCCCTGCTTAAAATTTGGTTCCCCTTCTTACACGTCCACATGACCATGAGCTATATGGCACTATTCGCGCTCATGGTCCAACAGATGCCTATAATGGATCATCCTGCACATTCATCACACTAAAGCATTTTTTCCTCCGAATTTTTTCTGTTACTATTATTATTATTAAACATCCACCTCACGCCACACTCACATACTCGGCGGCAGCAGCAGCAGCAGCAGCAGAAATCAGGCAGGAAGGCAGCTAAGGTAGGTAGGTAGGTAGGTAGGCAGCCACCGTCTGCCATATTCCCTTTAATCAAGTCTTGACCACCGTTTAATTTTTGCCTCTTTCCGGAATTGCATCAACCCATTCCCGAATCAAAGCATAATTGTTTTACCTCCTAAAATGGAAAATCGAAGAGGAATGGGTGTGGGTAGGGGGGATGGAGGGAGGGCAGGAGGAGGGGGGAATGGGGGCGTGGAACCTACCCACTCCCCTCTTCGGGTGGAGGGGTGGGCAGCAGCCTGATCTTAATGCCAAGAACCTCCAAGATTAAATAACGAAAAAACCGTAAGAAAAAAAAACTACTTAAGAAAAATAAAATTCTTATAAAGGAGAAGAGAAAAAAATATAAAAATAAACTTTTTTTGTCCCTCTCCCCCATCCCAATTAAGTGTAGAAAAAACTGGCTTCTAAAAATTCCTAATGAAAGTCAACAGTAAGTTAAATAGACTCCTCCAATGGAGTCTTGATATGATTAGGTATGATGAAAGAAATTATACACGCTACCTTCGCTCAGGTACCATAGGAGATTAGCATCAGGTAACAGTTGGGAGTTTGAAAATGCGTCATTTTTTCCTTTTTTTATTTAGTCCAGGAATCTATCTACTTTACTTGCACGTAGGTGCGCTCTCGTATAAGAAACACACATACATGCACACGGACACACAACTGACCTGATCTGTCCACTACGCCCTTTCATTCTTTGCTTTGTACAAAACATTTTACTTTCCAGTTAGTCTTATTCCTTTTCGTTAAATTACTGACCTAAGGTATATCAAAAAACTTAACAGCATCACTGGGGATATTAAATGGAAAAAAATAATTCGTAATGAGGACAAAATTGATCAGTTTATCAACAATAGGATCAAGATAGAGGACGCGATATAAAAAAAAATGGTTTGACTTTGTACAAAAAATCACAAGATTCTGTTTTGGGGGAAGACGGCATTTGTTACACAAATAAATAAAGATAAATAAATAAATAAATAAACAAATATACGTACACATACACACTTTTTATTTATATATATATATATATATATATATATAGTATATAATTATATAATATCTATATATATAGTATATATATATATATATAATATATATAAGTCATATCACATTTCGTGATTTCATATACATATATCGAGCACAATGTCCTTTAACCTAATTCCGCTCTACCCGGAATAATATATTTTATATATGCTTAAACCGAAAGGGGGAATTTTTTCCTGGGGTTGTAAGTAGGTAAAGCTTCATGACGTTCCTGGGTTTGAAAAGGATCACGGGTTCGCGCCTGGTCCAGGCAAGCCTATATCGAGGAAAAAATTCCCCTTCGGGTTAAAGATATATGAAAATATATTTAATTCCGAGGTAGAGCGGAAATAATATTAAAGGACATTTAGCCTCGATATATATAATATATATATATAATAATATAAATTAAATATATAATATATATATATATAATATATATAATAATAGTATATATAATATATATATATTTATATATATATAGATATATAATTTCATTATGTCAGAACGATTGAAACTCCCAGTACTCCAGGAAGATGTTAAAGCGGCGAAACTCTTGAGTCTTCGCACTTTTGTCGTCTACACTTAAGCCTGCCTCTCTCTCTCTCTCTCTCTCTCTCTCTCTCTCTCTCTCTCTCTCCTTTATTCTGAAGCTTTTCTGCGAGTAGTTCGTTAACATAAAAGGCAAACATTTTCCCATCCAATTTCTTTTCCAAAGGGAAAAATGTATTACTAATAACATCCTTCTTGAAATTATTTCTCCTCCTCCTCCTCCTCCTCCTCCTCCTCCTCTTCTTCTTCTTCTTCTTCTCTAGGTGGAATTCTTTCTTTCTGGTAATTTCCTTTACATTTCTGAATAGGAGATCAATAAATTTGATCTTCCAGACTGCCGACGTTTTTCTCTAACGTTTACTCACATCCGCTTAATTTACTTTTAATAAGAAAACTTTATTTTCCTTCCAAGTGGTTCTTATTTACACTGGCCACTTCTCGCGAGTCAGTCAGGGTTTCAATTCTCACTCTCCTAATCACTTTTCTCTCTCTCTCTCTCTCTCTCTCTCTCTCTCTCTCTCTCTCTCTAATTCAAGATTTCCCCTTTATGGACAACGTCTTCCTAATCTCTTTACCACGTATTTAACTTTCATTTACTCTTGAGGGAAAAGTAGTGTTCCCCCTACGACAAGCTCTTTCCCTAATTTCCAATATACCACTCTCCTACATATTGGGATAAATAAGGCGAGGGAAAAAAATGCACCCTTGTTAAACTCAATTCTTGAACTCTCTCCCGCCACCCTTTCTTCATTTTCTTGCGTTTCCCCTCTTCTTCCAAACGCTAATCCTCTAAAGACCCCTCTCTTCTTAATCAATCTTATCTAAAGGATGGTTCGCTTCTGTTCCCTCTCTCTCTCTTTCTCTCTACTGTGTATATCTATTATAGATATATACATATTTTCCCCCTTTGCTAACTACACGTCACTGGTGGGAGTACTTTGCGTTATTAACACCTTCCTTCCTTCCCTCCGTAACACAATTACACAACTGAATCAAACAGAACTGACAGGTCATGCACATTTTAACTCGTGCGTCCACAAAGGGTTAATCATATTCTCTCTCTCTCTCTCTCTCTCTCTCTCTCTCTCTCTCTCTCCTCCTTAACAAAAATGGCCAAGTCATGCCCCTCAATAATGCTACCTCGGAGTTGTTGACATATGGTCGTAAATAACTTTCTTGCTAACAGTCGAAAATTGACAAACCATTACCAAAGTGATGTCATGAACTGGCATGCACGGTGTATGAATGACTCGGCTGTATATACAACACCAACTTCAAAAGAGATTCGATTACGGCAATCACGTAGATCTCGCAAGTGAATAAACATTACGATGCAAGTGACTTTTTTACGTTCATATAAAAAAATTCATGTATATATATATGTATATCTATCTATCTATCTATCATTTACTATACTATCTATCTATATATATATATATATATATATACATATATATATATATATATATATATATACATAAATATATTCATCTATTCACTTTCACGACACTTAGATGATCCCTTCAAGATTTCCTCAGTTCACTTACATATACTACTATATGGTCTCCTACTTAAAATCACTGAGGCGATATATTCATCTTTATATTCTACTTTCACTTCCCTTTCTCCCCCTCCCTTTTATCTTTTTCCCCTTAGCCATCACCTTTCCTCCTCCATCCTCCTCTCCTCCCACTTTATCTTTTTCCAAACGCCCATCACACCTCCACCTCGGCCCTCCCCCTCCCCCCTCCAAGCTGGATCCAAGACTGCCTCTTACGGTGGTTCCCACCCGGGCCCTCCCCAACCGACGTACAATCCTCCTCTTCCCCAAGAGGGACTCTTCAGGAGACTTAGCTGTCCTTAAGTCCGAAAACAAAAGGTCCTCGAGCCGGGACTTGAGAGGAACTTGAGCGAGTCCTACCATATATAGCCCAGCGGAAAAGGCATTAAGGTATTATCACTATTTTAATTTACTTTCCCCGTTAATGGCAAATGGGGATTTGGGGATCTATCCCCGGGAGAAATAAAGGGCGGAAAAAAGAGGGCATAAATTGGTTACCGTTCTCTCCTTGATGGATCGCCACACCGAACTTCACAATGGGACGGATTTAAGGGCAGTTTCATTTCGGCGCCGGAATTGTCTCTGGTCTTGGCCTATTTACCTATAGTCTAGTCTTGCTTCTCAAAATCATTTATATGTGAAAGTTACATATTTATAATGCAAAGGCGCTTCCGGCAGTATTGAAAGTTGGATCTGGCAAATCCCTCGGGAACTACGGCGATGGGTTGAGAGAGAGAGAGAGAGAAGAGAGAGAGAGAGAGAGAGAGAGAGATTACTCTATATGTGAAAATACATATTTATAATGCAAAGACGATCCTGGCAGTATTGAATGTGGAATCCAGCAAATCCCCAACGAACTATGCCCACGGACTGATAGAGAGAGAGAGAGAGAGAGAGAGAGAGAGAGAGAGAGAGAGAGAGAGAGAGAGAGAGCACCACGATGTAGAAACGAATCTTAAAAACGGAGCATTCAACAAAGTTCTGACTCAGCATCATAAAAAATTGTCTTGGATCATTTGATAATAAATGTTGGCTAAATTAACACAAAAGCACTTACCAAGCTCAAGGAATTAAAACGCAAATTTAGTTTTTTCTAGAACAAGAAACCAGTAAAAACCAGAAAAAAAACTCCATAAAAACCGCCTAAATACAAACAACCATGAGATTGTGTGACGAGCCCATTTTGCATCTGCCTCAGAACAGATTTTTTTTTTAATCTTTTGTATTATGCACTGATCAAGCAAAGCCAGAAATAAAAATATAAAAAGTCAGCCAATGAAAGGTCCATCCGCACAAGAAACTGTGATGACAGACTCCCAAAATACGAGAAACACGCCAACATCGACTTATGAAACATCCATTGAAAAAAATTAATGTTTCCTGACAAGAACACATTCCATGGAAAACCGGAAATGCCTAATATCAAACGAAGTAAAAGACACACAAAAATATACTTTATATACGTAAATATTACATATATATGTATGTATGTAAGTATGTGTCTGTATTTATGTATGTATAGTGTGTGTACTTATGTATACTCATACTATGTATATTTTTTTTATATATATATTATAATATATATATATACTATATATATATATATATTATATATATATATATATATATATTATATATATATAGAGAGAGAAAGAAGAGAGAGAGAGAGAGAGAGAGAGAGAGAGAGAGAGAGAGAGAGAGAGAGCCGCATCACTTGAATTAAGATGCACTGTAGCCTCCATTTTAGAGAGTATAAACCTATTTCCACGTATAAATTTATAGTCTTAAGGTTAATACATGACTGAAACATCAAACGCTACTAAATTAAATTCAACTTTTCCTTTAAACACGAGGAATTCTATAATAATTATCCATACCATCACTTTCAAGAGGAAAAATGTTGACAAGTTTAATGAAATGAGATTTGAAGACGAGCGACAGAAAATCTCTACTACTTACTGGTCTGTCTTACAATTGTTAAAAAAAATACTATAACGTAAAAAATATGTAAGCTTAATATTAACTGAACAACAGAAAGATAATGTACTAGACGAGAAATTGTACCTTCATGAAACACAAAAAAAATTATCAAAAGGGAAAATTAACTTCATAAAAAATCAAATAAAAGGTAAAAAATTCATTTGAAAATTTACCAAAGGATTAATATTAACTGTGCAAGACAAAGACAATATACTAGACCAGAAAAGGTATCCGCATAAAAGACAGAAAAGTTATCAAAAATAAAAATAATCTTCATATAAAAAAAAAATAGCTAAAATAATTCAGTTAAAAATGATAAGATTAATATTAACTGTACAAGACAAAGACAGTATACTAGACGAGAAAATGTATCCGCATAAAAGACAGAAAAGTTATCAAAAATAAAAAAAACTTCCTAAAAAATCAAATAAAAGCTACAAAAAAATTCATTTGAAAATTAATTTAAACAAAGACCAAAAACATATACAAAATTAGTGAGAAGGTAAACAAGAGGCGTACACAGACAGAGAAAATCAATGACGTAAACAAACGCACCAAATAAACGTGGACCCCCCCACTTCACCCCCCCGGCCAGTTTGAGCAGAGTTCCACATGACTTTAGTTGCCAGGCGCTCTGCTGTCTGGGAGAGAGAGAGAGAGAGAGAGAGAGAGAGAGAGAGAGAGAGAGAGAGAGAGAGAGAGGTACTTCCAGATTCGGATTACAAGATAAATATCAATAGATAGAGATATACAGACAAGGGGAGAGAGTGGGGAGGGGTGTATTGAATTTGGAATTAATACATAAACAGAGAGAGAGAAGAGAGAGAGAGAGAGAGAGAGAGAGAGAGGAATATTCCACTTGAGAGATAAAAATTTACAGAGAGAGAGAGAGAGAGAGAGATTTAGAAGTTAAGAAAACGTGATTAGGTTCAGCAAACGTGAGAGATAGACAGAAGGGGAAAACATTATCTCACACATACCAAAGACATTTTCTGCAGTAGTAGTTTTGTCGCGGATTCCGGATACGACAACTGACGAAATCTACGTACTGGACCCCTTCGAACCAAAATAAAACTTACAACTAATGGCCGCTAAGCCAAAACAAATTGCGCGGTACAACGGGAGCGTTCGTAAAGCAGAGAGAAATTATAGAAATAAAACCTTCAAGATATGAATGAAGTCAAGAGCGAAGCAAATTGTTATTATGGGATCAAACTTGACCGCCTGGAGAAATTCTAGATGCTTATGCATTTTCGAAGAGATATTTTACGGATTATTTTCTTAAGACTGCTTCTTGTGGTATGTGATCAACGATACTGCAGTCGTTTTATCAACTAATTCACGCGTGCTTAGGAGCAATGGGGGGTTACAATGAATCTAAATCATTCGTGGGAACGTCTTACAATTGGTTGGGTCTCAGATTGGGTTAATAAGGATGCAAAAGTGTACACACACACACACACACACGATAACAGTTATAGGTAGAGAAATACAGTGGACAGTGACCAAT
>NC_087209.1:27079641-27087141 GCF_015104395.2 Macrobrachium nipponense | reverse complement strand
TGTTAAACACTACCTGAATATATACGTGTAAAGTCTTCATTATACCCTTTAACCGTGCATCATTTTACGAACAAACGTGGCGATTTAATACCACGCAAAATACTACAAGTGAGCCTATACACAAGCTCAGCCGACATTAGGCGAGAAAACACTATGTGGGGTTTCTCCGGATGTGACCCCTGCCTTTCCACAAACTAACCAGCCATCCATTTCTCGGCCCTGGGCTCTATCGGATGCGCTATCTGAACAACACATCCTGCGAGTTACAGATGCGCTTCGTTTAAAATACGAGTTTTCTGTACCTACAGCTTATAATACTGTATGAAACTTTCAGCCACTGTCCGGTGTTGGTGGACCTGTATCGGTGCCAGACGTATGGTTAAACTTTTTATTTAAGCTTAAAATTAAAAAAAAAAAAAAACTATTGAAGCTAGAGGGTTCCAATTTGGTATGTTTGATGGTTGGAAGGAGGACGATCAACATACCAATTTGCAGCCCTCTAGCCTAAGTAATTTTCAAGATATAGGGGCGGCCGGACAGACAAAAAGCCATCCCAATAGTTTTATTTCATAGAAAACTAAAAACGCATCATTATATCTTTTTTTACAAGTACCTGCAGGTTTATGCACACGATAAACAAAGTAAAAAAAGATAACATTCAAATGTTTGCTTGTAATATTTTAGAAAATAAGGACAAAGGTTTTTAATTTCCACAGAGCAGTAGAATTTTGAAGAGGGCGCGAAGGTAGAATATTGTTTGGACGTCAAATCAAGCAACGACAGTATATCATTACTGACGCATTAACAGCGTCACGGCTCATTTCTTTGCTAATTATCGATTTACGCCATATTTAACAATCGACAAATGAATACTTACTATATCACTATTAAACTTTCATGGCACCAAATTTTCAAGTGTTAAAGCTTTGGCAACTATTGTGAGGTACCTTTCTGAAAGTACACTTTTTCGAGGCAAATCGCGGCTTACATTTGAAATTCTACATCCAAGTTATTATGTAACTTCCGATGTATAATATCAAACATAAATAATTAAAGCTTATAGCTTGAATACAAACTATAACCTAATTTTACATGCATAAATACATACATAGTACATACATACACATACATAGGGATGCTTTCGAAGCAGACAGACAAACTCATGAAAATGGGAGTCATTTCAACCTCTTTACCGAGAAATCTTTTCAATCTGTTTACTCAAGACACATTTCAACCTATCTACTGAAAGTCATTTATATATAATTACCGAGTCATTTCAACCTATTTACTTGAACCATTTAAATCTTTCACCGAGAGTCATTTGAACCTATTGACCGAGAGTTGTTTACATCTATTGACTGGGAGTAAATTAAACCTATTTACCGAGTCATATACTCAAAAGAAAATTAAACCTATTTATTGAGTCATTTTAAATTTATTTAATGAGAATCATTTCAACTTATTTTCCGAGAGTCATTTAAACCTATTTACTGAGAGTCGTTTCAGCCTCTTTACTGAAAGTCGCCTGAACATATTTTATAAGTCCTTTAAATCTACCTATTTACTGAGAGTTATTTATTACTGTCATTTAAACCTATTTACTAAGAGTCATTTAAACTTATTTAAACCTATTTACTAAGAGTCATTTAAGCCCACTTACCTAGAGTCTTTTGAAAGTATTTACTGAAAGTCATTTAAAGTTGTTTAAACCTATTTACTAAGAGCCATTTAAACCTGCCTACCTAGAGTATGTTAAAACTATTTACTGGAAGTCATTTAAACTTGTTTAAACCTATTCACTAAGAGCCATTTAAACCTGCCTACCTAGAGTATGTTAAAACTATTTACTGAAAGTCATTTAAACTTATTTAAACCTATTTACTATGAGCCATTTAATCCTGCTTATCTAGAGTCTTTTGAAACTATTCACTGAAAGCCATTTAAAACTAGTTTAACCTATTTACTAAGAGCCATTTAAACCTGCTTACCTAGAGTCTTTTGAAACTATTTACTGAAAGTCATTTAAACTTGTTTCAACCTATTTACTAAGAGCCATTTAAACACCGCATACCTAGGAGTCTTTTTGAAACTATTTACTGAAAAGTCATTTGTTAACTTGTTGTTTAAACTATTGCCATTTAATTAACTTGTTTTACTAAGAGTTCCATTTTCAAAACTTTTTTACAAGGAAAATTCATTTAAACTTATTTAAACCTATTTACTAAGAGCCATTTAAACCTGCTCACCTAGCGTCTTTTAAAACTATTTACTGAAAGTCATTTAAAACTATTTTTCTAAGAGTCATTTAAACTTAAACCTATTTACTAAGAGCCAATTTCAACCTGCTTACCTAGCGTCTTTTACAACTATTTACTGAAAGTCTTTTCAAACTTTTTACAGAAAGTCATTTAAACTTATTTAAACCTATTTACTAAGATCCATTTAAACCTGCTTATCTAGAGTCTTTTACAACTATTTACTGAAAGTCATTTACAAACTATTTACTGAGAGTCATTCCAACCTGTTTACTGATTCCGACATATAACGAGAAGGGTTCGAAATGCCGAGAAGCCACCGCCGAGCTGCATATTCCCCAGCACCGGACCTAAGGGAGGCCGAAATGTGTATCGAGTCCAAATTTCTAATGAATATGCAAACACAGATTCACTCAACAATGATTAAGAGGCCGTGGCTTTGGTGAAGACAGGCCCCCAGCAGGCTGTGGCTTAGGACACATGACGGAGGGAGGAGGTCCGCCACGACGGCGGAGTTAATGATCAGCTGGATTCAGGCGTGTCATGAAGGCTGGACCCAGGGGGCACCTATTCATTTGGGAGCCGGTGATGTGAAGCTCTGGCGTCGTGTGCTTCTCAGATGCAGTTCAGTGCAGCAGTCTAAGAGAGAGAGAGAGAGAGAGAGAGGAGAGAGAGAGAGAGAGAATCGTGTATCCTTCAGAGGCAGTTAGGTGCCATCTCGAAGAGAGAGAGAGAGAGAGAGAGAGAGAGAGAGAGAGAGAGAGAGAGAGAGAGAGATCGTGTATCCTTCAGAGGCAGTTAGGTGCCATCTCGAAGAGAGACAGTCTCTCGTCTACGAGAGAGAGAGAGAGAGAGAGAGAGAGAGAGAGAGAGAGATAGTGTATCCTTCAGCGGCAGTTAAGTGCCATCTCGAAGAGAGAGAGAGAGAGTGAGAGAGAGAGAGATCGTCTCTCGTCTATGAGAGAGACCGAAGAGAGAAATCGTCTCTCATCTACGAGAGAGAGAGAGAGAGAGAGAGAGAGAGAGAGGTCGTGTATCTCTCAGACGCAGTTGAGTGCCATCTCAGAGTGACAGTCTCTCGTCTACAGAGAGAGAGAGAGAGAGAGAGAGAGAGAGAGAAAGAGAGATTCTCACAGCTTCCTTTACCATACTGTATTGCTGATGCTAGTTCAGTTCAACCATTTAAATCATCTGCAACAATAATCCCTCCCAGCTGAAGAAGGGATGAAGGTTAAAAATATCACCTTCATACGTTGATTAAAGGTAAGGATTTCCATCAGCGAAATGACTCATATTGGATTCTGGCTGCACCGGAAATTAGGAAAAAAAAAATGAGAGAAATTAGGACGAAGCTCATGAACAAGACAAGATCCTAATGGGTTACTGAAAGAAGGAGGGTAGACAATACTGATATGGTGGGTAGGGAGTTGGGTGGTTACATACCAAGAGCGGGGAAGGGGGGCCGGGGAGGGGGGAGCTATAGACTCCAAAGGGGAAACAGAGAGAGAGAGAGAGAGAGAGAGAGAGAGAGAGAGAGAGAGAAAGGGGGCCAGGAGACCAAGTGTAGACTATGGGTGCGTAGCGACAAGAGGGAAGTTAAAGAAGAACAACCTCCAGCACCACTCGTTACCATATCCCTCCACCCAATTCTCCTCTTGCTCCCTTATCTCGCTTCCTCTATCCTTCCACCCTTTGACCTGGGGAGGGGGAGGAGGAAGAGAGGGGGGACGAGGAGGAGGAGGAGGAGGAGGAGGACCAACAGGGCGAACGAACGAAACTAAGGACTTGACTGAAAAGCACGGAACAGATCAAAACACAAATAAAAGGACCTATGGATTTCGAACCTTGAAAGCATGCATGGCCGCGTCAAACCTGCATCAAGTGGCAGGCTAACCATTTTCGCGGAAATATTTAGAGCGTTGAGTCAGGGCTTGTTTAATATAGAAGAGAGTATTCCAGAGAATCCATGAAATATCCAAAATTAAGAATAGGTGAGGTTACAATCTGCCCTCTGTAAAACGCTAAATCATATAGAAAAAGGACACGCATCTATACGCAATCTCTCAGTGACGCGCTAACCTCCAAAACTGCACAACAACAAAGTTACTCCGTTCAGGAGGAACGATCATACAGAGAGAGAGAGAAGAGAGCGAGGAGAGAGACGAGGAGAGAGGAGCGGAAGGAGGAGAGAGAGAGAGAAGAGGGGGAAACAAAGTGGGGGCAGTAGATCCAGGAGAACAAGGCAAGAGGAAAGTCGGATATTGGAGGCGAGTGCGAAGGAGAAACCAGAAGTTTGGGAATGAAGTGCGCCCAGAGGAGTGACCAGAACCGTCACGGATGCAATCACTGTGACCGTTACAAGAAGAGTAAATTTCTTTCTTTTTCTCAGCTTTCCTCTTCCGATTGAGAGAGAGAGAGAGAGAGAGAGAGAGAGAGAGAGAGAGAGAGAGAGACTCAACAACTTAAGCGGAGCATTATTCTCTTCTGGTTAAAGAAAACTGTATTAAAACTCACCAATAAAAAAAGTAACAGAGTAATTTAAATATTGCTGCAGGTCATAAAATCTTATCAAGATATCAATATCTCGAAAAAGACGCAGAAATGAGAAAACAATTTTCAAGTTTTACCTTTTTCCAACCAACGCACCAATAAAAGCAAAAAAGGTAAAAGATAAAAAAAACTAAAAAGAATTTCTCCTTTTTTCCCTTTTACGTATCTGTCTTTGCAACGACATACCGGTCACTCATACCATTCCGTCTTTGATAGAGGAATGCACACAAAAGCAGCCCCGTGCCTTTTCTACAAGCAAGAGAAAAGCACGCACGCACGCACGCGCGCACACACACACAGAGAGAGAGAGAGAGAGAGAGAGAGAGAGAGAGAGAGAGACTGGAAACGTGCTGCTGTTACCAACAGGGGGCCAACCATGCACGCGGCGTTGCAAAGTCTTGCTACCGTCCGATTGCAACGCAGGATAAATTTCATTATACACAAACAAGATATTCACTCGCACTCTTGCAACGGCCAATCAATACTTCGTCATCTGGAGCAACACAATTTAATTGGTTGAGTTTTTTTTTATCTATTTTATTTTACTGATGTGAAAGCGGACAGTAGTAGTCTTCGTCTATTTCTGGAGGGCTTCGCAATTTTTTTTTCTTGTGGGGGAAAAATAAGATTGGGTTTACACTTTCAATAGCAATGCTGTTTACAAACTACGTTCGCAAACACCACAATTTCTTTTCTCTCTCTCTCTCTCTCTCTCTCTCTCTCCGCTCTCTCTCTCTCTCCTCCCTCTCTCTATATATATATATATATATTAAATATTATATATATATATATATATATATGATATATATATTTTAAAATTTTTTTTATGGTATGTATATGTATAAAATAAATTATCTATATATATATATATTTATATATATATAACATATATATACACATATATATATGCACATTACAAAGATATAAATATATATATGATTTAAAATTAATTATAAAATCAAATATATATTATACATAGTAGAAGGATAAAGTTCCTCTCTACGTATTCTAATCAAGGACGACACTCCTACCGCTGGAATTCTTGCGATACTGGCTATCGCAATCGTGTACTCGTTATCGCTGGAACAGGAGTCAAAATCATTACCCTTCCTCCCCATTCACCTTCCCATCAAACTCTCTCTCTCTCGACTTTTTCGACCTTTTTAATCCCAGAGGCCAGCAAACCTAATCATGGTAATAGGGCCAAGGAAGGATGCTCGGTACTAATCGTATACGCACCTCGCCATATTCTGATCTATACTTGGCTCGAAACTTTGGGAAAGATTGGAAAATTCCTGTGTGGCCGAAAGGTAAACACACACACACAACACACAAACAAAACAAAACCACACATAATTTAAGCGGCAAGCTCTTTTTTCCCCTTGAATGTGGTGGTGTTTTTCTGTGCCCACGTACAAGCGCATGTAAGTTACGGATGTACAAATGGATGCATTTAAACAAAAGGAAATTACATCAGTAATTATTCCCAGATGTACAAATGGATGCATTTAAACAAAAGGAAATTACATCAGTAATTATTCCCAGCTATCAGATGTTTCACCTCCTCTGGAACGGACACCTTCCTGTGCTATTTTCATTCAGTTTCTTAGCACTGATGCGAAGGATAGTCTACAAGAACTTATACAAAAGCTCTCCATTTCAAATGAACAGCAAAGATATTTGAGCATCCCCTGATTTTTGCTTTTAGTTGGTATACTTCAGGGCACAATATTTGATACAATAAGGTGGTCAAAAATCGAACTATCAGGCGGTCAAACAATATTTATACAATGTGGTGGTCAAACGATACTGGATACAAGGAGGTGGTATATAAAGAGGTGGTCAAACAATATTGGATATTAAAAGGTGGTTAAACATAATTTTATACAATGAAGTCGTCAAACAATATTGGATACAAATGACGTGGCCAAACGTATTTGCAGATCTATTCATTACCCCCAATTCTCGACGAGTTTATCAGTCGTTGCATGCCTGTATGTAGATTTTTTGCAAAGAGCAAATAGTGAAGTAGTTTGGCGTTTTCATCTGTGAGAAAACATCTGCTTCTGAAAGGGGTTTCGGTTCGTTGGTCTGTGTCAAAAAGACCTATCATTCCTATTAACACCTTATCGCACCTCTACGTAAAGGTCCGCAGTGACATTAGGACAGTATAATGTAAACCACCAAATGCTACAATAACATATAACAAGTTCTTGTTTTGCTAGAAAGGACATAAGAACCATGGTCACAATTAAAACGACCAAACAACGGAACAAGTAGCAGACGCCATAAAAGGGAACATCCATTGGGAACAAGAGTCATGTCCTCTTTCTGTAATCCAAATTCCATTCTGAAGTTCTTTCAAATTTCTTAAGAACTCAAGGATTTAATATGTTTGAGATTAATATTAATATAATCCTCTCCATAAAGGGGATTTTAGGCTTCAGAAACCGACTGAGTTAAACGTCAAATTACTTTTCTATCTCTCTATTCCCTTTAATATCAAGAGAATGCAGTTTCAGAGAGAGAGAGAGAGAGAGAGAGAGAGAGAGAGAGAGAGAGAGAGAGAGAGCATTTTCTCTCATGAGTTCCACATATCCTCTCCTTTCTCTCCCATCTATTTTTCATTTTCGCCCTATCTATCGTCTGATTCGGTTTCTTTTCTCACTGCCCACTCTTGGTTTCCTGTTATTCC
>NC_087209.1:27057141-27069641 GCF_015104395.2 Macrobrachium nipponense | reverse complement strand
GAGAAAGACGATTTCAGACCCTTTAAACGCAGGTTAATGACCCTTGTCCGAGATGCAAAGATGTTCCTCCTAGATCAAAATAAAAAAAAAAATTGACATGAGAGGTCATATGGTTAGCCTTCGATGAATGTACGGGTATTCGTTATCCAATTCAGGGATTAGGAGTCTTAACGGGATTTACCTGAATGCGATACAGTCGCATGAGACCAAAATTTAGCAAAAAGATTAATCCGATGACGAAAATGGTGACAGTTTCATAGTTCTAGACCTAGACCAACAGTAAAAGAAAGAGAGAGAGAGAGAGAGAGAGAGAGAGAGAGAGAGAGAGAGAGAGAGAGAGAGAGACTAAGATGAATTACAACCACCGAAACACTGAAATATACGCATTTATAAAAACAAAAGCTGGACCTCCTGACTACATTGCAAAACTCGCCATCGGCCTTCGTCAGCAGACGCGGATTAAATGAAATGAACTTCCCTTTGTCAAGTCGACATTAAACTCATAAAAAAGAGGCAGCATGAACTCCCGACACCTCCAGCAACCCGCCAAACACCCCGCCCCCCCCAAAAAAAAAATCGAAAAATAAATAACGAAACCGTCAGATGACTTGATATGTAGTTTACAGGCGGCGTCCAGCCTTTGATAGGCGTACTGTCAATCTCCCTAATGTACATACATCCAAATCACCTGGTGGTACTTGCACACACAGCGGCCCCCCCCCCCTCCACCTCCCTCCCTCCCTCCTCTGAACAGCTCGCAGAATTAACACTAAATCCACAGGGCTGCGGATTATTTAATAAAGCCGACGGGAAGAAGAAGGAGGAGGGGAGGGGGGAGCAAAGCAAGCAGGAATAAAAAGAAAAAAAAAAGGGAAGGGTAGAGAAAAAAGGGGGAAAGGAGGGAGGGGAACAGTGAGAGCAACTTCATGACTGATGCAAAAGGAAGGAAGGTGGGAAGGAAGGATGGACATACAGAGAGAGAGAGAGAGAGAGAGAGAGAGAGAGAGAGAGAGAGGAAAAGTTTATAAAATGGAGGAAGCACTGAGAAAGGTTATGGTACGTTTACGTGAAAGCGAAAACTAGAGAGAGAGAGAGAGAGAGAGAGAGAGAGAGAGAAACAACAAGAAAAGGGGAACAATAAATAAAGTGAGTAAAGGAAGAGGGAAGTGATGAATGAGACAGATAAGATTGCTAAACGAAGGGTAAACACACACGCCAGTGACAAACTAGCTACAATGAAGGACGGCAACGAGAGAGAGAGAGAGAGAGAGAGAGAGAGAGAGAGAGAGTATGAAAAGACAAAAAGTGGGGTGAAGTATAAATATTAAGCAAATCCCGTCAAGGTAATGAACGAAAACCCAAAAATATGACGTAAATGTAGTCCTAGGAATAAAAGTAACTCGAAATGCGTATGAGAGAGAGAGAGAGAGAGAGAGAGAGAGAGAGAGAGAGAGAGAGAGAGAGACCATACTTCCGCTGAGCCAAAAAACAGCTCTAGTCGTAGAGAAAACTACTAGTGAATGACACGATTCCCACGACGTCATACCGTTCAAATATTGCATCTATTTTCACACAACATCAATCGTCTGTATGGGATAAATATATCAATAGCAGCACGAAGCTTAATAAAAATATATTTACTTAACGGACAGACAAACACTGCGAATGAAAACAACCGCCTCCCATCTTTGAAGACGGAGTTGATAAACGATAAAATAAAAGAATTTAAATAAAATCTCTTAAAACATCACACAAGTTGTGGTGTGACAGACAGTCACAGACATCCAAAAGGAGAATACAAATGAAGGCCTTTCCTTTATACACGATTTTCGGGAAAGAACAGGGGAAGAGGGAGATGAGAGATTATTCTCTCTCTCTCTCTTTCTCTCTCTCAAGATCAAAATTCAGTTAATTTCCTCAGCCTCCAGCAGTGTGCAACGACAGATTTACTTACCATTACACATCTATTTTGCATAAGGATGAGATATACCAAAAGATTAGTTTCCAGGGATGAGAGAACAAGTTAACAAACGAAAAGTGAGGCTTCATACTCGTGCGTGTGTGTGTGTGAATGTATACACACACGCACACGCACACACACACACACACACGCGCGCGCTCACAGTGTGTGTATTGAATAAGAACATTTACAATTTAATAGGCATCAATATTTCTGTCTCCTAGGATCTCTGGTTGTGAATGTGTACATTTCATTAGCCTTTTCCGTCAAAAAAAAAAAAAAAAAAAAGTTCTAATGAATGAAAACCGCAGCTGGAAAAGAAATCCAATATCGTTAATTCCCCACCATATTCAGTTCCACGTTCCTCGCAAAATGGAAAACGGAGTTTAGATAAAACCACAAGATAAATCTTAAGAATTCGATCCTTAAGCCGAAGTTAAGTGAACTGCGTAACAAAACGTGTTCTTCTGGAGGTTAAGTCAACTCAGCCACCACAAAGAATCAATCTTCTGCTGGAGTACTGCACACAAAGGAGCGATCACGAACCACACTAAAGAAATACGGAGGAAATCAAATAAGAGCGAAGGCGAGGGGAAGAGTGAGGGGAAATGGACATTAAAATCCCACAAACGGCCACTTGCTTACCCTTCCCCTTAGCCGCCCTCGGCAAACCCTTTCGACAGATAAGGCTGCAACAACCTTTTTTATGAGCATCGACTCTTGTGTTTAAAGGAATTTATCGGAAGTAGAAGCGACCATGGAATAAATGGCATACTGTGGTGATGAAAATAAAGTTCTCAGGAAGCAAAAATGTATATCTAGTTTTCTTGACCTGTTCCAGACTAGTTTTAGAAGTATTATGAAGGCTGGTGCGCTTTCCAAAAAAAAGTTGTTCTGTCAGAGATGATCATCATCTCTCAGAAACACGACCCTAACTTCCAGAAGCCAGGAAACAACAAGAACAATTCACTACACCAGCGGAAATACTGATCTCTCAATTACTTCAGTATTTCGTCATTCCAACAGTCGTCACTTTCAACGTTACGTAAGATTTGGCAGACGTGTCTTTCGACGTCCTGCGACTTCGGGCAGTCTAATTAATGACCTCTCATCAGAGCAAATTTCCAATGAACAATTTTCCTTAAAGTAATGATGAAAATCGTCCTCTTGTTCGAGTTTACATTACTGTCTCACAAGGGACATAGTTCTCGAAAAGGTGAAATGCTTTAAGTGTATTTGTAACAATTCATCAAGATATACAAAGTGTCTCATTTATCCTCATTTATCCTCACAATAAGGATACCCGACCCTCTACACATCCAACAACCCAGAGAGCGAGGCTTCTAGTATACTAAAATGAGGCAGATTTATTATATTTATGAGCAGATTTATTATGCGAGTATAACAGCGACCTGGTCCTCTCTTCGCTTGATCGAATGTGTCCCAAGACCTAAATGGGTGTTGTGTTTCTCAGCTCAGTAAATTTCATTTAATATATCTCATAAGGGATCGGCCAGTTTTGGCCTCATTATGGGAGTCCTAACCCCATGACCTAAAAATGTATCTTTATTAATATTCTAAAATGATGAATATTGATATGCAGTTCAAATCAAGCTCACAATGAACATATCTTTATATGGAAGACAGGCCAAAAGAAAATAAGTAACAAGTAGACTATACTAAAGGAGATATACCAGTATAGCCTGCATGTCCTAAGACACTAGAACTATAGGCAAACTTTTGTAATAAACAAATAACGAAGGGAAATCCTTCGTAAATACAGAGCTATCCGTACAGGCATGAAATTTCATAAACATTCATAAAGGGTGAATTCCAGTCTAACTTAACAGACAAAAAAGAAAAAAAAATGTCATATGACCTGAACAATTTCCATTTTTTCACCATCCGAATAAAATGCAGTTATTAGCGAGCGAGGGAAGCCAATTAATAAAATGCCCCAATATTAAAAGCATAATATGAATATATTAATGCAAATAGTTAGAGGGTTACAACGGGAAGATAATTCAATATAAATTTATTACATAAATTTATATATATAAAGGGTTGCATCGTTATGCCCGGGTTACAGCGAACGATAGATACCGAGCGAGTTCGGCTGGAAACAGAGAAAGGATAATATCATCCACAAAATGACGGTGATAAAAGAAAAAAAATATTGATAAATGTCTCGCAGTTTACAAGGTCAGAGTATCCACGTCAATCCAGTGATGGTACTCAAGGCTGTTAAATATGGACGCTAATACATATATTATGATTAGGGTTGCTCTTTAGTGATTGCAAGGTGCTGAAACGAACTGACTACTGGTATGGCATACTAGGACGGACTAACCTAGACTTATTCTTGAAGGGTACACGCATCCATGTCAATCCAGTGATGGTACTGAACTGAAGGCTATTAAATATGGACGCTAATACATATATTATGATTAGGGTATGGCAAACTAGTCCGGACTAATCTAGACTTCTAGACTTATTCTTGAAGGGTACACGCATGCACGACAATCCAGTGATGGTATTGAAGGCTATTAAACATGAACATTAATAAATACGTTATTACTACGGTTACCCTTTAATGCTGGCCAGATACTGAATCAAGCACTGGTATGATATACTAGGACAATCTAACCTAAGACGTACTCGTAAGGGGCACACGATCGAAGCAAGCATTACCAACCCACTGCCTTCCAGAATATGACACTATATGAGACAGATACAATATCGGGTTTCGAGAGTTATCCAAAAATAAAAGTTTAAGTTACATTCGAGAGTTATCCAAAAATAAAGTTTAAGTTACATTGATATCAGGGCTAATACGTCAATGAAAACGACGGAATTATAACAGAAAATGAATGCTAAAATGTCACCATAACAGCTAACTAAAAGGTGTACGGAATAGGTCAAAGAAATTACGGCAGAAAATAGATTAGCATTAAAATGTTGCTGAAATAAAAGGGGGAACTTTTAATTATATAGCCAGTAAAATGTGCCACAGAGAGAGAGAGAGAGAGAGAGAGAGAGAGAGAGAGAGAGAGAGAGAGAGAGAGAGAGAATTTTATTCACAGAAAATTTAAATAAATGAATTTCTGTAGAATAAGGTGTCCAACGTTAACACGACAATTCAAAATAAAGAGAAAAATAAAGAGAAATAGAGGAACTCCCCATTACCTAACCTGTCCCGTGTCGATATGGCTGGAAGGTTAAGGGCTCTCTCTCTCTCTCTCTCTCTCTCTCTCTCTCTCTCTCTCTCTCCTTAGCTAACGCTGCTAACTTAATGACTTAATGAGAGAGAGAGAGAGAGAGAGAGAGAGCGTTGAACATTGACAAAAAGCAAGGAAACTGTCTAGTGGGAGAAAGACAGCGCACATAAAAATTTATCTTTGTTTAAGCAGTTACATACATTGCTTTTGGCACCGACGATTCCTGTTTTCCAGCTAATGTTCAAATATGTAAGATAGAGAGAGAGAGAGGAGAGAGAGAGAGAGAGAGAGAGAGAGAGAGAGAGAGGCATTTGCATATGTTGCATTTAGCACCAACGATCCATGTTTTCCAGTTAACTTTGAAATATAAAATAAGAGAGAGAGAGAGAGAGAGAGAGAGAGAGAGAGGTTCCTACACCTATTCATGGACATGAAAATTACATACTTTCTCTTCTAAAATATATAACTGCATATATACTAAGCAAGAATGAGAGAGAGAGAGAGAGAGAGAGAGAGAGAGAGAGAGCTGAAACAGCTTTTATTCATAAAAAATTAAACCACTTGAATATAGGGGGGGGGGACGATAGTGAAAATAAACAAAACTAATAGGAAAGAGGGAGACGAAAGTAAGTGCAGAAGAAGAAGAAGAAGAAGTAGAAGAAGAAGAAGAAGAAGAAGAAGAAGAAGAAGAAGGAGCAGAAAGCCCGAGTTCACCCTCATTATATATTTAGGGTCATAATTCGAAAGCGGAAAAGTTGTTATGAAGTTTTGATGCCTTATAAATAATCTACCGAGTTAAAAGTACTCGGAATAAAATAATTACCTATTTTTTCTTCCCTCCATTCCTCTCTCTCTCTCTCTCTCTCTCTCTCTCTCTCTCTCTCTCTCCTCAGACGAGGGGTGAAACATAAAAGAGCAATTCAGAGTCGTCAAGGGAATTGTGCGAAAAAGGAATGAAATACTTCTGGGTGAATTTTATTATGACAGGACGTTGTATAGACGATGGAAGATGTGTTAAAAAATAGACACAAAAAATTTAATTATAAAATGAAAAATATGATTCAGTTTTATATATACATATATATATATATAATAATATACATATAAAATATAGATATATATCATATATATTATAAATATATACACACACATATGATATATTATATAGATAATATATATATATATATATATTATATAATATATACATATATGTGTGTGTGTGTGTGTGTTTGCGTATGACAATTCTCGTGAACATCAACAATCAAAACATTCTAAAATATAACCTTCATGAATAAAAATTGCATCGACGCTTAACTTTACTATTAATATCAAAAGAACGCTGCTCCCTCCATAAAAATAAATAAATAAATAAATAAATAAATAAATAAATAAATAAATAAATAAATAAATAAATAAATAAATAAAAAATATATATGACATGTAACGTGGAACGTGTAAGGTCTTAATCCCGTTAAATAGCGACAGGCAGCTTTTGGAAAAAGAACAAAAGAAGAAATATATGAATTACCTAACACTGAACATATTCTGAAACAAGATACCGGAAAACGCTAGTGATGGTAATGTCTTGATCTGACCTTTGGCCTCTACGCTTGACCTTGACCTCAGTCTCCGCGTCGACTTCATTAGTGGAGATGCATGCAAAATGCGATGTTTGTTTGTCCCGTATAATTAACAGTTATGGCCAAGATCAAAAACATTTAGAGGGTAAGACAAACAGACACACGAAAGGACAATTATTATTATTATTATTATTATTATTATTATTATTATTATTATTATTATTATTATTATTATTATTATTACTATACGTATATAATATATAATGTCCCCAGTGCCGTCGTAATGCCGGTTCATGAACGGTTGCTATTCATGACGTATTATGTCTTATAGAGTAATCTATCAAATATACTTTGTCCCAGTCACAAACACACCCACATACATACACACAAACACATCTCTGAGACTTTGGTACCCAAAAGGACAAATGTTTGCTAAGCCTTACAAAGTGATATACCGCCCCCGGCGCCAGTAACCCAGTCATTATTTTTATTATTATTTTTTTTTTCCGACGTCTTCTTTAAGGAACATTAATTACCCCTCTCAATCTACGCATAACCCTTGAACTTCCATTAATCCATCCCCTTATTTTTTTTTCCAGGGGGGGACCCTGACCCCTTCACTGTGCCCCTTTAAACTTCTGGAAAATCTTGACGAACCTGCCTGGCCCATCCTGACTCTACCCTCCGCCCCCCCCCCCCTCACCCCCCCGTCCCACCCTGCCCTCGAACCTCTGGAGATTTTCAGCCATTATTAACCTTTTCCTGTTTCCTCACTCCCTCACACTTACCCCCTATTTTATCTCCATTTCCCAAAGGCTTCTTATCATCACACTAACCTTAACTCGTAACACCCCCCAACCCAACCCAAACCCCCACTACGCCGACACCATCTCTATTTTTCTATAAGAACCCCATACTTCTCCCTCCCCCCTACCATAGCGCGCTCTCTCTCTCTCTCTCTCTCTCTCTCTCTCTCTCCCCTTAGCTAACGCCGCCAACTTAATGAAAATTTATTCCCGTAACTGTGAAGACAACGGAAAGCTTTTAATAAGAATTCTTCTCTAATATTCGTTGAAGATCTTACGAGTGGTGAGAGAGAGAGAGAGAGAGAGAGAGATAAGAGAGAGAGAGAGCTTACCCTTTTTGGAAAAAGGTAGATAAGAGAGAGAGAGAGAGAGAGGTAGATAAGAGAGAGAGAGCTTACCCTTTTTGGAAACAAAGCAAAAGGTAGATGTGTGTGAAAGAGAGAGAAAGAGGTTACGGTTTTTGGAAACAAAACGAGAGAGAGAGAGACAGAGAGACAGAGAGAAAGTAAACCTGAATCCCTTTCGAAAGGTAACGTAACAAAGAAGGTGCGAAGTAACCTTTAAGTGAATTAGCATTTCAAAATAATGACTAACATGCAAATGAGAAGAGTCAACAAAGGCAATATTTTCAAAGAGAATAATAAATTCACTGACGGTGAGATGGCCACGTCTTTGTGAAGTAAATAGCAATCAGTAAAAACGGCATTTTTGGTAAAAACTGGCAACTGAAGAAAGAACTTCTAAACAAAAGACGCGCAAAGCTAACTTGAAGAGCTTGGGGGGAATGATACCTGTGATGATTGCCAATACAAAGGCGAAAATGGAGAGAGAGAGAGAGAAGAGAGAGAGAGAGAGAGAGAGAGAGAGAGAGAGAGAGAGAGTGGATGCTATCATCCATTACGTTAAAAAAAAATCACCGTATGTATAGTTATCGAGATGATTCACCACAACACTTTAAATTTTACGTTATAATAGCATACGTTTTCTAGACCTATCTCGGTTTCCAGGTTACGTAGGTCACTGAGACAAGTGTCATTCGTGTTTTTTCACATACCATTTAATTTTTATGAATAAGTCCACCACTGAACAAATCACTCTATGAAAAGGAAATGTCACATTAAGAAACTGGAACATACCGTCTATACCACGACAAAGTGTCATCAGAACTAGACTGATGGGCACGTGCCCTGAAGAAAAAAGGATGGGGGTACTGCTATCATATCCCTTATTGCCGGAAAAAAAAAATTTCACAACTACTATTATGAAAATCATGATTTTTGAGGGACAATTCTCTATTGTAAACAGCTTGTACCGAATAGCAGCTTACATTGATGTGGTAATTTTGGAACAGGTTTGTGAAATTCAGGATTTTACCTTAAAAACATGATTTAAAAAATGCTAAAAACTTAGCAAGCGGGTGTGCCCATCTCTAACCAGTCCCCCGCCATATGTTTAGTGATCCATTCAGGCTCCGCCAGACACCTGGCTTTATTCTATCCCAATAAACACAAACTGACGTTACAACTCACTGTCGGATGAAATCTCCGTCAGGAGGAAGTGAAACGAGTGAAAAATGCGCCGAAGATTCTTCGGCGTAACCGAGTTTTCTGTACAGCCGCTACAGCGTATAATTATGGCCACCGAAAATAGATCTCTCTTTCGGTGGTCTCGGTATAATGCTGTATGAGCCGCAGCCCACGAAACTTTAATGACGAACCGGTGGCGGCCTGTAATATATCTTTGCCAGAGGCACGACCATGGCTAACTTTAACCTTAAATAAAATAAAAACTACTGATGCTAGAGTGCTCCAATTTGGTATGTTTGATGATTGTAGGGTGGATGATCAACATACCAATTTGCAACCCTCTAGCCTTGGTAATTTTTAAGATCTGAGGGCGGACAGAAAAAAAGAGCGGACAGAAAAAAAGTGCGGACGGACAGACGAAGCCGGGACAATAGATTTCTTTCCAGACCACTAAAAATGAAACAGTGACAAAAATGACCAAGGTATCCCCGTTCAGAGAAAAGATACAGTAAAAGACTGGAATCAAGTACCTGGGAAAAAGTAAAAGACTGGAATCAAGTACCTGGGAAAAAAGTAAAGACTGGAATCAAGTACCTGGAAAAAAGTAAAAGACTGGAATCAAGTACCTAGAAAAACCTGAATACCGTTTAATGACCAAGTAACGCCATTCATTAGGAAGGGGGGAGGAGGAAAAGGAGGGGGAGATGCAGGGGGGGAGGGGGAAAGGGAGGAGGGGGAAGATGGGGGGAGGAGGAGGAATCTGGGGGGGAGAGGGGGATGTTTGGGGGAAGGAGATATTGGAACCTGGAGAAGAGAGGTGGGAAGGGAGAGGGGCGAGGTCATGCACACAAACTTTGAACACGATGAAGCTCAAACCAGATGGGTCTCTCTCTCTCTCTCTCTCTCTCTCTCTCTCTCTCTCTCTCTCTCTATGGAAACAAAAAAGGACGACGATGAATGCTGTTAGTAGTTACTAATCTCCTCACGCAGAATTATGCTAATTCCACCGACCAATTATAACTCCGCAACAAGTTTCGAGTTATTGGGGGGAGGCGAGGTTGTTGCCTGAAATTTTCTATGAGGGTTATTTTTATTTATTTTTTTTTCTCTCTCTCTCTCATATGCTCGCTCTCTTTTTTTTTTATTAATTTTTTGGGGATATTCAAAGACTGTTTACAGAATTTAAAACTTACAGAGAATGTCATAATAACAGGGTATCGGGTGACAGACCTACGTGATATATACGAGCACAACATACATCATTTGTGTGTGTATGTATTTGTATATATACATATATATCTACATATATATATGTATACACGCGCACACACACACACACACATATATATATATATATATATATATATATATATATATATACGCCAATGTAAGGAGGTGTGTTGTAGCTTCAAATTTTTACCGTTGTTATTACTGTAGATACTGGTTACCTACCACCGTTCTTTATTCTTTACATACTCATTATCTATCGTCTAACTTGTCTGGTTTCGTAGTCAAAAATATAAGCAAATCAGGGCGACTAATTTAATATTTTCATATCTATTTGTCCCAGAGTCCTCTCTCTCTCTCTCTCTCTCTCTCTCTCAACTATGATCCTTGTAGGTTTGTTTTCGACATATAGTAATTAGTTGTATCTACAGGCCCTTGAGAAACCCAAGTGGATTAACTACAGAAGTGTTTGAACAACTATTAGATTTTGAAGTCTAAGTGATCTGTAATTACTTCTGATAATCACATATAATTTGAAGAAATACTTAAGATTTCCTTGATCCGCCTCCTACTTATCAGCATACCATAAGGATGGTGACCAATAGTAGGCAAAGTTTATGTTTGATCAGTCTGCTTTAGTCAAGATGAGTCGTAATCCAAATTATCATTTGATTTTTATAAAGAGTTAATTTTCGTGACTATTTAAGATTACACAAAATGTTCAGAGATATTTGTAAACAGTTAATTTTTGTTCTTATTTAAGATTACGCAATGTTCGTTGATAACGCCACGAATAAAAAAGAAATCATTAGGATACCTTAAAGAAAACTCCATCTGAACATTAAGTGCTGAATCCTGATCAGTCTTGACTTCCCTGTGTCAGCCAATAACAACTAAACTGTTTATCCAGTCATTAGACTGAGCATTGTTAACCAGAATTTGATTCACCACCTTAGTTACTATTCTACCTTAGAAGATAATGTTAATATAATGCATATGTTCAATGCCAGTCAAAGGTTGAAGGTAATGGTATCAAACGTGTCTGTCGTATCACGAGAATGGACGAAAGAATTTAAATGACATTTGATGAAAATATATTTGGGTAATCCAATCCACTTATTTCGACATAGATGACAATAGACAAATTTGTCACCTTGGAAACCGCGCTGCCTATTTTCCTAATTTTTTTGTTTTGTTTCGGTGGGAAACATACATCTATACTTTGTGACTAAGGACATTATATGGTGAGCCAAGTATGCCCTCTACAGAAAGAGAGAGAGAAATTTTATGTGTGTGTGGAGAGAGAGAGAGAGAGAGAGAGAGAGAGAGAGAGAGAGAGAGAGAGAGAGAGAGAGAGGGACGGCTTCAACATAATAACATCAGAATTTCACAAATGTCGACCGATTCATTTGTCATTCCAAGTCCCTCTTAATACTAGGATTTACTCTTCAGGATTTCGTTACTTTAAATCAGATTGAAATGCCATTTCCAACCCCCTTCCTCCCTTCCCACTCCCCCTCCCCCTCTCTCTCTCTCTCTCTCTCTCTCTCTCTCTCTCTCTCTCTCTCTCTCTCTCTGAGAGGAAAATGGCTACAGAATGCAAGAGGCGGAAAACAAATCAATGTTAACTCAATTATTATTCTTGATGAATGCACTTAAACAGAGAGAGAGAGAGAGAGAGAGAGAGAGAGAGAGAGAGAGAGAGAGAGAGAGAGAGTAATATAAACCATATGAATAAGATGAATATGAAAGCAAAGTAACAGACAGACTTACAAGCAAATTCTGAAAGCTTTAGAAGCATAACATGGAGGCTTAAGTTATCAAAAAGAAAAACTACTACAGTAAGCATCACCCAAAATAACAGCACAAACAGTACAGAAACAAACAGGAACAAGAGGTAAACTTGACGTCAGCACAACAACAAAATACACAAAAAAATAAACAGAAAAAAAGGGATTTAAAAATAAAGGAAATACAAAAATAACATCGGAAAGTCCAAAGATCGGAGTTTTGATTTAACGGCTTCCCGAAAAAAATTCCGTGTAAATGGAAATGAATACAGTAACAAAGCGATAGACACCAACAGGAGCAACATTTCACCTTTGGATTTGTATATAAAAATGTACAACATGCCCCGGATATGTGTGGGGGGCGGGGGAGGAGGAGGAGGAGGAGGAGGAGGA
>NC_087209.1:27044641-27054641 GCF_015104395.2 Macrobrachium nipponense | reverse complement strand
AGTTGTATGAGACGCCCGGTGTTGGCCTGCCCTATATCGTTGCCAGACGCACGATTATGGCTAACATTAATCTTAAATAAAATAAAAACTACAGAGGCTAGAGGACTGCAATTTGGTATGTTCGATAATTATAGTGTGGATGATCAACATACGAATTTGCAGCCCTCTAGCCTCAGTAGTTTTTAAGACCTGAGGGCGGACAGAAAAAGTGCAGACGGGGAGACAATGCCGGCACAAAAGTTCTCTTTTCAGTAAGCTAAAAATGACATTCAAAGGAAATATTCTAAAACTAAATATCGTTTACATTAATTCAAAGTTTTCCGGCGTAGATTCACTTTAACTTGAAACTGAGTATGAATGAGAGAGAGAGAGAGAGAGAGAGAAGAGAGAGAGAGAGAGAGAGAGAGATTCGGACTTCCATCTCAAAGTACGCGTCATAAATAATTCAAGCCAAGTTTCTTGAAGACAAAATCGTGTATAAGTAACATTCCTTATAAAAATGAATACTGCAAAGGGTTATTGCTATGACCTTCTTGGGAAATGGAGTGACCGGAGTAAAGTAAAGGGCAGCATTAACTGTTGTTACAAGGAATTCCTATTATGGGAGTTTTAAAAATTAACTTAAAAAAAAAAAAACATGATTACCAGGACCTCCTGAAAAGCAACATCCTACTCTACGCCTTCCTTTTGCCCAATTCCGAAAGGTTGGGTTACATAACCTTCCGAGTTATTCTTGAATTATATAATCAAATAGGTTTTAATCTCCCCCCGAGGTAACAAAGAGAGAGAAATAAGAAAAATTACAATAAATTTCCTTCCTGCCGCGTCTACAAATTCGTGCCAACCCCTTTTTTTTTTTTTTTTTTTTTTTTTTTGTTTTTTTGGCCTTCAATCCCACCAGGATAGAAAAAGAAAAGAAGCAGGAGCAGAAATAGTTAGGTAATAACCGAGGGGAATATGACCGCCTTGGGGGCACTAGAGTATTGCCAGTCACAGTGCGCCGGGTACCAATGCCACCCCGGGGTCAAATATTAGGCGCGGGGCTACTGAGCCTATCCCATATTAGCACTGGGCGCTGTGCAGCGCAATTCATTTAAATGGCTGCAGGACGGATAGTGGCAGTAGTAGGGGCGTTGGAGGGGAGGGGGCTTGGGTGGTAGCCGACGGTAGTGAGGAGGGGCAAGAAGGGTAGATAGAGGCAGTTGGAAGGGGGAGGGGATGCCGGAAAAAAAAAGAAAAAAAAAAAGGAAAAAAGTAGCGTTCTGGGAATGAAATTGGAATATATGTTTGAAATTAAATGGTTGGTGTAGGGTGTTAGTCCGTTTCAGTTTGTTTGCTTATCCAGGAAAATGGATAATGGACATCAGCTCACGACTGGATGCGCTCATCTCTTTGTACAAGGATAAATGGATCTAATATACGTGCGAACAGCGCGCTTCTTTTCAGGTGCTATTTAGGGATGAAGGACTTTTTTTTTTTGAGCGACGGAAATTCTATCAAATGATTCCGATTTCACTGTTGGTTGGATTGACGCTTTCACTGTCAAATAACTCGTTAAATGTTGAAAATATTTTACTTTGTAATCATCCACGCAAGCGTATCACAATTATATATATTGGAGATATGGAAAGGAACTTAATTTGACTAAAGAGTAAAGAATAACACTGAAATGCAATTGTATAAACAAATACTAATTAGCTTACTAATAATAATAATAATAATAATAATAATAATAATAATAATAATAATAATAATAATAATAATAATAATAATAATAATAATAACACTTTGGACACAGAAATACAAATAAATTACAAAAGCCAGTCTGACTAAAATTTCATTCGTTATTTCCACAAAATTATGAAGCTTGTCGTTCAAAGATCTTGTCCGCCTGTCTCTCTTTACCACTTCACTTACACACAGACACAAACGCACACACACAAACACGCACACATACAGGATTTTCTCAAGACCAGAAAATTATACTTCCATTCCATTCCAAGTGGCACAAGCAATTCTTTCGAAATTGTCATCTCACCAACATCGAATTTGATCGCATGGTACTTTTTTTTAATTTAAATTTTTATCTTAAAACAAGTTCATATTTGGTTTCGAGAAACTGCTATCTTCTACCTGGCCATTAAGCTTCTTCCCTCATCTTCTTGTCGACATAAAAACCTACAAAATCTTCGCGGACTTGTCAAGGAAAAAAAAAAACACGCAATTCTACAATAGGTCCCTCAAGAAATCGGCTACTTGAAAAAAATTGTTTTCTAACGGTGGGTCAAGAAACTTCGCCAAGACCTACAATAAAGTAGCCTTATCAAGGAAAAAAAACCTCGGGGACACTAGGACTAACAGACCAGGTCTTACCTTACGAAATGCATAAAAAGACAACTTTGCCAACTTTACCAGGTGCTTAGATACCTTATAAACAAAAAAGGTCACATTTTTCCTAGGAGAGCACGACTTCATCTACTTTGCCACCTAAAATACACCCTCACTTCACCAGGTCCCTAAGTACTTCAAGGAAAACCCTTGGGGGTACTGGTACTTTTCCACCAGGTCTTACTTTACGATATGCGGGGAAAAAAACTACTTTACCAGCTTCAACAGGTGCTTAAGTACATTATAAAAAAAAAAAAACTTAATGGAACAGCCTTTTCTACCAAGTCTTGCTTTACGGTAATTAGAAGAAGAAAAAAAAGATTCCTATTTTGACAACAAATCGAGGAAAACTTTTTTTTTTTTTTTACAAGGTCTTACCCCATGCTAAGTAGAAGAAAACAGCTTTCATCTACTTTAACCAGCTACAAAACACCCTCACAGCACCAGGTCCTTAAGTACCTCATGGAAAAAACCTTAGGGGACACTTATAACACTTATCCACCAGGACTAGAAGAAAACAGTAATTTTCTAACGACGCCATTTTTTTGTATTCCCGTCTCTTCCAAAACCTAAATAAATAAATAAATAAATAAATAAAAACACTTGCAATTCTCCACGGCGCTCCACGCTCCCACTCGACGGCCCCTCCCTCGTCCCCTCCTCCATTTGGGAGGGAACGCATATATAGTTCGAGCGAGTACCATAATCCAATTAAACAGTTCGTGACGGCTGTTAGGCTCTACACAAATGATCAATTACTGGCTGAGGGGAAAGATTCTTAATATATTCATCCCTTGGGGCCCGAGGCTCGAAGACGGACACATTTTATGGATTAACAACACTTTCGTCGACGTCTTCAGCTTCCGGAAAAGGAAGGAAAGAGAGAGGAGAGGGAGGGAGGGAGAGAGGGAGGGAGAGAGAGAGAAAAGGGAGGAGGAGTTGGAAACTGAACAAAAGTCTAACGATGAGAGAAGACCGTAGTTATATATACAAGCATCCAAAGCGAGAGAGAGAGAGAGAGAGAGAGAGAGAGAGAGAGAGAGAGAGGGAGAGAGCGTTATTTCAGTTAGGAACTAAACAAGTCTAACGATAAAAAACAGGTTAACGAACAGGGCTGAAGTGGAAGCAAACTGTGGGGTGGGGGGGGGTGGGGGGCGGTGGCCACTCGTTAATCTGATTATGATGATGTGAAAGCCAAAGACGCAACAAAGAAATTCAAGTTATTCAAAAAAAGTCAGCTTTAAAATATATATATATATATATTTATATATATAATATATATATAATATACTGATATATATATATATATATATATATATATATATATATGAGAGAGGAGAGAGAGAGAGAGAGAGAGAGAGAGAGAGAGAGAGAGAGAGAGAGAGAAATATCAAATGTGTGAAATCGTAATGTCAAGTGACACCAACATTAAAACCGACAAATATTTAAATACGAAAAAATAAAATTAAGATCTTTGGCAAAATGCCTGTCTACCCAGGTATAAAACTGGCAAAGGAAACGAAGCAGCGAAGTTCAAGACGGGACTGAACGCATATAAAATAGATTCGAAAAAATATTAGCATACAAATATGCCAATACATTAGCCGGTGCATATTTCACGATGAATACGTTTTTCGCAATACTGCAGAGCACATGGATTTACGAAACCATTTGTTGCCGACCGATATAAAGTATGGATATACGAGTTAAAAGCAATATCTCCAGATGTCAGGTATTTATCAGGAGAGAGGACACACACACAAACACACATACACACAGACGAGAGAGAGAGAGAGAGAGAGAGAGAGAGAGAGAGAGCGGATATCTTTTTATTCAAATTCATCATTCAGTACAATACCATGATGAGAGAGTGAGAGAGAGAGAGAGAGAGAGAGAGAGAGAGAGAGAGAGAGAGAGGATATCTTTTTATTCAAATTCATCATTCAGTACAATACCAATGAGAGAGAGAGAGAGAGAGAGAGAGAGAGAGAGAGAGAGAGAGAGGATATCTTTTTACTCAAAAATTCATCACTAACATTACTACTACTTCAACTTCCACAATCACTACCACTACCAACTTTACCAGTGGTTTTAAAAAATTCCATGAATCTAACTTGACAATAATTTTATATCACCACAGTAGAAAACCTGAACAACAAAATAAAACTTTGAAATGAGGTACCAAGAACGGGAGCTATGTTGAAATAAATAAAAGAAATAAATTTCTTTCGAAGTTAACGATAAACAGGAAGACTTAACAAGATTCAATTTATTAACTAATGATTATTGACAAGAAATTCTAATGAGAGAAATAGGTAAAGAATCAGGTTCTTGTACGTCCATATATATATGATATATATATATATTATTATATATATCATATAGATATATATATATATATATATATGGAATAAATATATATATATATATATATTACATAATATATATATATAATATATATATATAATATATCATATATAATATACTATTATATATATATATATATATATATATATATAGTATATATCTATTATATTATGTATATGTCTTTGTTATTCTTTCAAGTAGTAAGGCACAAACAGACAGTAATGATAGAATGTACAGAATCGATGTTATGGCCTATATATACATATGTATATATATATATATGTGTGTGTGTGCGTGTGTATTATACACACACACACACACACACACACTTATATATATATATTATAATATATATATATATATATATATATATATATATATATATATATATATATATTATATATATACATATATATAGATATATATAATTTATATAGAGATAGACATAGATAGATATATAGGACATAGATAAATAGAGAGATAGATAGAAGGGAAGTATATTTTAAAGCAAATACTTTTTCGACATATTATGTAGTTGGAGACCAACCTTTACTACCTAGTATCCGAAATATTTGAAAAAGAAATATCGGTTCATAAAACTTCAAGGTATAAAAAGGGCGAAAATAGACTCAAGGTCTGGCTTGGAAAACCTATAATGACGGGAGGGTGACGAGATATGAAAGAACTCTGCGCACTACCACTGAGAAGGGCCAAGATAACTCTATCCTGGAGTTGATAAAAGCGATGATAATTACAAACCTGCCTGACCCGAAGTCCAGATTGTGTGCTCTGCCCGCACGAGAGCGAGAGAGAGAGGGAGAGAGAGAGAGAGAGGAGAGAGAGAGAGAGAGAGAGAGAGAGGAAATAGAGTGTGCCTCTACAATATATACATATATGCATATATAGATATATATATATATATATATATATAATATATATATATAATAATATCTATATACACACCATATATGTATATGTAATATATAATATATATTTTACTGTTGTATTACAGTAAAAAGACATTCAAATATGTGTATATATGTATGTATGTATATATACATATATATATATATACATATATATATATATATATATATACATACATATATATATATATCTATATATATATATATATATATATATATATATATATATATATTTGAGTATATATATATGTAGTATAGATATATATATATATATATATATATAGTATTATATATACCGTATATAATATGTAGTTTATATAATATATATATAGATTTTTAAATACAGATATATATATATATATTATATATATATATATATATATATATATATATATATATGTATGTAGATATATATATCTAATAATTGGTTAAGTAGTATAGAAAGCATATATTATATATATATATATAATAATAAATAAATAAAATAAGACGAGAGAAATTGCTCATAGAGAGGGGAGAGAGAGAGAGAGAGGAGAGAGAGAGAGAGGTTGGGGGGGAGGGTATTGGGGGTAGCAGTAGTGAGTGGGACATATCGCAGCCGGTCGGTCGCTCCGTCGATGCCCAGTGGGGCGGGAGTAATGCAAAAATAATTAAAAACTTCTGCCTCCGATGCCTGGGCCCGGGTAATGATGGCTGATTTTTTTCTTTTTCCGTCTTTTTTTTTTCTCTCTCCCCGCCCGTGACGTTTGTGGAAGCGCCCATCCCGTTCCGAATCGCCAGCACCACGCCCATTCAGCCGGAATACGCCCCCTCTTTGACTCCCAAATTGTGCTGTTCCTACTTAAAACATTCATTTAAAGTTCAACCTGAATTACAATAATTGGACGGGGTGCTTAATATGGATTATTCATGAAATTTGCCTCCGATAGGCAAAGAATAATTCTGCCTCCGATATCCAAAGAATAATAATAAGTAACGAAAAGCGTCAAGCTCGTTATCGGCCCACTGCCCCTGTCACCCTAACCCCCCTTCCCCTACCCATTCCAATACCCTCCCACCTCCCTGCCCAACACCGAAAAACTGCTGGAGAGACGGAGGCGGTATACAGGTTCCAGTGCCAAGTGCCGAGGGGGCCAGAGCTCCTGCATATTGGTGATACTACAGTTTTTGGAAAGGTGAGATTTAATTTCAGATGGCGTAAAGTGGCCATCAGGGCCCGTCAGGGCCCTGCATCCAGGGGCGAAATATAGAGAAATTTATACCGACATGCAAATCAGGTAGGAGTTGTGGTTTTCCCATTTTTTTTTGATATAATATATATATATATATATATATATATATATATATATAGATATATATATATATAATTATATATAGTAGATATATATATATAGATATAGTATATATATAGATATATATATATATATATATATATATAAAAGATAGTATATATATATATATATATATATATATATATTATAGATATATATATATATATATCCCTATATATATACATATAATTTTTATGTTATGATAAAAGGAGCCCATAAAAACAAAAAACCAAAATATCAGAGTAAGTACTATATTTCAGAGACTGCCTCTCTCTCTTCATTACCTACCTGGAGAGAGACAGCAGTCTCTGAAATATGGTACTTACTTTCTATATTTTTGGCGTTTTTAAGGGCTCCTTTTATTGATGAAATTCTGTTGTAACGAACATATTTCACCAGCACACACACAACACACATATATATATATAGATATATAGATATAGATATAGATATATATATATAATATAGATATATAGTATATATATAGATATATTATAGATATATAGATATATATAGATATATAGATATATATATATATATATATACATGATATATCTATATGGATATATATAATATATATATAATATAGATATATATATATAGATATGTACATATATACATACATATACATATATATATATATATATATATATATATATATATATATATACATATATATATATATATATATATATATATACTATATATATAGTATGTATATATATTTGTGTATGTGTGTGTAGGTATTATCTTGCCTGTTTAACTAATTCTAAAGCACGAGAGTTTACAGCACACACCGACTTGAAAGGGATGCTTACGTCGTGATCACGAATACAAACATTTAAAGATAGGTAAAATTCAGTCTATATTGAGTCTATATTGATAAGGTTAACACATTCGATGAAAGGAATCTGTCCTGAGAGAACGAATAATTCTATATGGCGACAACTTGAGAACAAACCAGTTATAAGCACCATTTTTATCAAATAATGACAATGATGATATCCCGCTAAAACATACGATATGAGAGAGAGAGAGAGAGAGAGAGAGAGAGAGAGAGAGAGAGAGAGAGAGAGAGAGAGAGAACATGATTGGAGGAAAAAAAAGGTCAGACATGTATCACTCACTCAATTAATCTAAAAACTATAAATTTTATGATTTTCATTTTAAGTCAAGAGTCAAAAACCATAATGTATTAGAAAAAAAAAATATACAAATACAACAATACTCATGAGTAATCTATACTATTGTTCGGACAAAATAACAATAAAGCACTAACTAAAATCAAAATAATACAACCTAATACCCATGGAATATTTTAAACATAGAAAATATAACTTTATAACAATTCAATGTGATTTCAAAGAAAAAGTAATGAGCCAAAACATATGCAGGATTTTTTTTTAAACGTTTACTTTCCTTGACAAAATAAAAAAATAAAATACAAAATATATATATAAAAAAACTTCTTTAAATTGCTTAACCACTGGAGCACCTCCCAGAACAATGGGGGAAATAAGACGAACATAACGATTGAACAAACATCTATTTAAACACGACTAATCCCATCCCCCCCTGCTGCATGCAGTCATCCATTCATCCATCCATCCATCCATCCGACTCTTCTCTCTCCAATCAATCCCGCCGGATACGAGTTTACTCCCTCCACCCCACATTCTCCCCCATCCATCCCCCTTGATTAAAATGTACGATTAATGAATTGTAGTTAAATTAAAATCGCTCAGTGTATCAAATTTTCCAGGCACGTTTCAACGCCGGCGAAACTTTTTTTTTTTTTTTTTCTTTTTTTTTTTTTTTTTTTGGACAGGAGGAGGAGGAGGAGGAGGAGGAGGAGGAGGAAGGGGGGGTGGGGATTGGCATGGCTATAGTTAGCACCTTCGAGCAATTTGCGACAAGAGAGGAATGTGTTTCACGAATGACGTGACTGATACGGATGGAGTTGTCGTACCGTTTACGAATTATGATGAATGTAGTTATTTTTTTTTTTTCTCAAACATGACAACAAGTTGTGTTAACTACGGAAGTTACTTTCACTACCAGATGATAAACAGTAGAGAGAGAGAGAGAGAGAGAGAGAGAGAGAGAGAGAGATGACATCTGAAAAGGTAATGATAAAAAGTCACTATGCATATTTATATATTTAATAAATATACGTGTATATATATAATATATTATATATAGATATATATATATAATATATAGATATATATTATATATATATATAATAAAGGGTATTTGACTATCACATCACCGTGACATTTTATATAGACAAAGACGTCATCTAATATCCAAGTCGCTCTGCCTGGAAAATATATGTATAAGAGATAGAGATTATATCAAAATAACTAACGATAGAAACATAACGCATAGTCGTAAATAATACACAAATATATGAGAGAGAGAGAGAGAGAGAGAGAGAGAGAGAGAGAGAGAGGCATGTGTTGGGGTAATTTGCTTTGACATCTCGCTTAATTGGATTCTGGACGATGGTTTGTGCGTAATTAAGCAAGGGATAACAATAGCGTAAGACCACCACTGCTGTCTGTCCTACGCCAATCCCCCCCCACCCCCCCCCCCCCCCATCGCTTCTACCCCAGCCCCCCCCCCCCCCCCCCTAAGGATACTCCCCCAAACAACGGTTTTGTCTGTGTTTCAGAATTACCTTGAGAAAGACCTTCTACAACAAGTGCCCGGACTACAAAGGGCAAAGGGCGGTGCTTTGGGGAAGGTGGGGAAAGTGGGGATGATGAGGGTAGATTCACCAAGGTTTTCCAGAGACGAAGGGCTTCAATTGGGATTTGTTGAGAGAGAGAGAGAGAGAGAGAGAGAGAGAGAGAGAGAGAGAGAGCATTGCCTCGCAAGAGGACTGTTGTATATACAGAGAGAGAGAGAGAGAGAGAGAGAGAGAGAGAGAGAGAGAGAGAGAACACTGCCTTGCAAGAGAACGATTGATACAAGGAGAGAGAG
>NC_087209.1:27034641-27042141 GCF_015104395.2 Macrobrachium nipponense | reverse complement strand
AAGATAGTTTGATAGGTTTGATAGTTTTTTTTTATATATATATACGTCTTCACTTCATAATCCCAGAAAATGATCGGTCTCCATACTGACTGTTTGTCGACGTATTTGAACGTTTAATTTTTTTTCCTAGCAATTATCAAAAATCCTGTTTTCAATTGTTTCAATATGTGACGTACGTTCACCCTGACAATGATACGAAACAATATATGTAACAACAGCCACTTCAAGATGATGAACTGCCGTATAAACAACCTCTTCTGTAGACAGGAAAACGATGCAACCAAAGCGGATTATTGATGACCATTATTTTTTTCTCCCCAAAGCGAAAGTCTTCCAACTGATGACGAAAGTCTTCCAAATGCTGACTATTTTTTCCCCCAAAACGAAAGTTATCCAACTGACAGGGCATTTAATTTAGGACTCACCTGTACATATTTTTCTCCTCACGTGAAATGTGCCTCGGATCAGTCAAAATAAATCTATCGCATAACGGGCGAATTATACTTAGCTAACGGCCCAATTTAATTACAAGGGTAAAAGGGGGACAATTAACGCGGACGACGGATGGAGGCTGTGGTGGGTGTTCCCCTCGGGAGGATATAGGGGGGTTGGGGAGGCTTGGCATAGTGGGGTTGGGGAGGCTTGCTCGAGGATCGGGGGGTGGATGATCCCTTCGGGAGGCATAGGGATTGGATGGTATGTAGGGGTAAAAAGAGGAGGGGGTGTCCCCTACGGGATGCTCGGGGAAGGAGGGTAGGAAGGGGGATAAACGGGGGAGTATATTCCCCTCAGGGATGCTGATGGATGGGGGAGAGGTAGGGGGCACACAGGAAGAAAAAATAGGACAGGCTGAGGGGATAGTCCCCTCGGGGTGCACAGGGATGGGATGATGCCTATGTAGCGGGTATAAAAATTGAGTGGGGGGGTGTGATGTTCCCCTCGGGAAAGCAAAGGGGGTGGGAGGCAATGTAGGGGGATAAAAAGGTAGGAGAAAGGGAGGAGACTATACCCCTAGGTGAAGCACAGGAATGGAGGGATGTAGTGAGAGGGGAGGTAGGGGGAGGTAATAGGGAGGGGGGGGGGGTTAGTGTTTACAGACGAATAACGGGGGCAAACTCATCAATCATCGTCACTGTTAACCCACGTTAATCAGGGCCACCAGCACAAAAGGGAGGGGAGGGGGAGTGAGGGGAGGGGGTGGGGGGGAAGAAAAATAAACGGCTTTGCTTCACTTGCTGTCATGGGATTCCTGGATGACGGGATAAGGTAAGAGACGAGGAAGAGGCCGAGGAGATGGATGGACTCTGAAGACGGATGGAGTGGAACCAGCACACATGCCAAGGAGGATTAGGATATTTATGTGGAGGGGGAAATTAGGTAAATTGTTTAAGAACGTCCAAGAGAGAGAGAGAGAGAGAGAGAGAGAGAGAGAGAGAGAGAGGAGAGAGAGAATTTAGGGCAAAGGCCAAGAAGCTGGGAACCCATGAAAGGGAAATTTGAGAGCAAAATGGTTTGAAAGGTGCAACAGCAGGAAAACCTCAAAGCAGTTGCACTATGAAACAACTGTTAGGAGACGGTGGGTATCAAGATGGAAGAAGGAGAATGGGGCACAGAAAAAGGAATGTTAAAGGTTGCAGGTTGGGGACGAAGGGACGCTGCAAAGAAACTTAAGTAATGCCTATAGCGCAACGCGTATGGTGTACTGACCGCAGAACCCTTCTACGGAGAAGCGAGAGTGATATAGAGTAAAGTATAGAATAAGAAGGTATAATCACTTTCACCTCCTTCAATCTCTTTCTCAATAATAATAACGAAAACAGGATGTTTAACCCCAAACATTAAATTTGAAGTAAACTTTGAATTAATAATAATGATAAATAAGAAACGCTTTAAACGTCTGCAACATAACTCATTTTAAGATTATAAAGCATCACTGATCCTAACCCCAACTAAAATGATAACATTACTAAAAGATAACACTGCTACAGAGCAAACTTCTTTCCGAAAAGTCATTATTTAAGACTTTTGTTACGGTGCATGAAATTGTGCTTTACAATGATTCGAATAAAAAAAAAAAAAAAAAAAAAAAAAAAAAAAAAAAAGAAAAAAAAAAAAAAACTTATTCTTCAGTAGTAGACTGTGCGCAAGATCTCAATACGGGACACTATGCGCATTTTCTCGAGAGGGGACACTTTGTGCATTGTTATCTGGAGAGGAGAGACTGCGCCTTCTTATTTGGAGAGGGGGAGACTGCACATTCTTATTTGGAGAGGGGAAACTGCGCAATCTTATCTCAAGAGGGGAAGATATGCGCATTCTCATCGCGTGGGGTAAAGGGCCTACCATTCTAGTCTTGAGATGGGATACTGTGGGCATTCTTACATCTAAGGAGGAGGTGTCTATGCTATTCTTATTTCCCAAAGGGCAGACTAAGAGTACTGCGCTGTTTCAAAAGGGAGGGGGAGACAAGTACAATGAAGTGGGAGACTTTTCCTGGCGGAGAGACTGCGCGTTCTCCAATGTCTCCAGAGAAGGGGAGACTGCGCATTCTCCGTACATGACTCTACTTCCAAAGCAAAAAAAAAAAAAAATAATAATAATAAATTATACACGGAGTAACATTTATCATTGCCATGGCCCATTAAGCTCAAAAACGAAAGCAGAGTCAAAATTGCAACGTGATAATTCATAATGTTTAAAATGTAGCAGAAAATAATTGTTGGGCCGAAACCCAACCATGAGTTAATTTTTCCACGCAGAAAATTCCGTAACTGAAGAACGAAATAAAAGATAAGTGGGGGGAGGAGGGTTGAAGAGGAGAGGAGAGAGAGAGAGAGAGAGAGAGATGAGAGAGAGATGAGAGAGAGAGAGAGAGAGAGAGGGCCGTCCGTAGCACCAGAACATATGTGAGACAAGACTGTTAATGAAATAATGAGGGGAGACGGAGAGGGGAACCCATGCCTCGTTTTCCCCTCGCTTTCAGCCATTGTAGCTGGTGCTCTATTATTGTAATTAGACATTCTCTGTGATCTTAAGGTGGCGCTCGTAGTAGCTAATTAACTTGCTAAAGGAACGATACCAAGTTGGAAGGAGATTACAAACATGGGGATTGACTGAGAACAGCCAATTAAGGGATGACACAGGGATGCGTTCTTTTGGGGAAAAGATGAAAGATATACTATTTTTATTATCATATATATATATATATATATATATATATATAATATATAAATATAATATAAGTATATATATATATATATATATATATATATATATATATATATATGAGAGGAGAGAGAGAGAGAGAGAGAGAGAGAGAGAGAGAGAGATGAGAGAGAGAGAGAGAGAGACTTTTAGAGAATAAGAAAATAGAAAAAATGTTGGACGTTGCTGAACGAAGGAAAAGCGTGAGTAGAAATGCTTAAAAAAAAAAAAACTTCGATAAATAATTTCAATCCAAGAAACTACTCAGAGAGAGAGAGAGAGAGAGAGAGGAGAGAGAGAGAGAGAGAGAGAGAGAGCTTGTTGTTTCAGAAAACACGAAAAGAGGACCATGACAAAAATCAGGAAAAAAGAAATTGGTAGGAAAAAACTAAGTAATTTCCATCTAAGAGAAGAAAATACAAACAGTGTACGCGCGCGCGCACACACACACATACACACACACACACACACACACAGAGAGAGAGAGAGATAGAGAGAGAGAGAGAGATTTTTTCAACGCTGCACAGAGCTTCAAATATCCTTTTAAAAACACAGCACGCCCGAGTTTTCGAGTTGACAGGCAAAGGCGCTAAAACTCGTCGTTAGAGGGCAAACGTTCCGGTCACTCGGTGACAATAGACAGTTCTATCAAGGGTTCCTATCTCCCCCTTTTACTTTCACCTTCTTTCTCCTACATTTTCGTCAGAATTTCCCCTTTCATTCGTACTTTTCTTTTACAATAAGTTCCTTTTTCTTTTCGTTTGTATTTTCTTACTTTTTCCGGCTTCTCATCTTTTATTCCACGGTGTTGATGCTGCAACTACTTACTTTGTCTCTTACATACATTTTCGTTCTTATATATCTCCTTTAACTATTTAAATTTCAATGACTGGTCAACCTTGAGATTATCGCTTACTGCCAGACGTTCTACTCTGCATGTTGGTCTAATTCGCATGCTCATTCTTAGACATTTCCTTTAATTATGTCAATTTCTGTGGCTCTACAAACTTGGGTTAATCGTTACCAACAGACTTTCTGCTCTCATGTTCTTATATTACATTTCCCTTTACATTTCTCTCCAACAGACACTCAATGATTCTTCGAATCGGATGTATATAAGAGATTATTATTCATTTACGTTTCGTATATTTACTTAGTTGGCTTCAAAGTACATTTTTTTATCATACTAAATATCCATATATCTGCCACTGACATATTGATGTTATCCTCCAAAATGTTCTTAGTTTCTTTGAAATATGAAAACTAATGGAAACGAATGAAAGTAAAAAAGAGCAGTCAACATGGCAGTGCATAATCTTATAACAAGACTTAATTTGTTTTCAACACTCCAAAAGCTTCCCCTCTCCTTCACATTCCACCGCCTTCCATAAAGGAAGTTGAACTTAATTTAATGATAACAATGGAAGGCCGGAAAAAAAGGGCCAAGGATAAAAACGTCGAATAAAAAAAAATATCTCCTTAGACTTCTCATCAACTCTGAAATTAAAGGAAAACAATCCGTCAAGGCAGCTTGGACTTCAGGAATTAATAAGGCTTTGTCTTTAAACACTCCTATTTCATATTCGTGAGTTTTTTTTTTTCGGTTATATGATGCAATCCTTGTCATGAAATTACCCATCATCTTACCGATTACAGAATTGGAATTTCAGGAGAGCTCAGATGATAAACATGATTAAACTGACCACTTCATAACATGAGACTGTGTATGAAAAATATGGAAGTAATTAATACATAAGGTAATAGTCCAAAAGTTATTTGGTATATGTAGTCATGTATGTGTATATTTTAATATATGTATTATATATATGTACACATAAACATACATGGATAAATATACCAAGGATAGGTTTTAGAAAATTGTTTACATATTTTACAGACACTTTCATGTTATGACATGACCAGCTGATCATGCTAACCTCTCTCTCTCTCTCTCTCTCTCTCTCTCTCTCTCTCTCTCTCTCTCTCTCTCTATCTCTTCTCTCTATATACTATATATATAATATATATAATATATATATATATATATATATATATATATATATAAGTATATATATAAAACCATACAAACATACGCACTCACATACACACAAACAAAACATGGCGTACAGTAAGGAAACAACAAACACAGCCAGATCTCCTCCCTCGGCCGTTCCCCTTGAAGAAGAACATCTTGAAGACGGGTCCTACTAACAGCAGCAGCAGCAGCAGCAGCAACCATGGAATTAAAGGAGAAAATATCCTCCTGCCGAGGAGAGCGTGGAAATGACCAAGAAATGAGCATAAATAACCTCGGAGATAAAAAGACTGAGGAAAAAAAAAACACAAGACGGTCCGGGGGAAAACAACACAAAGGGCCGAAATGACACAAGGGGCAATTACTAGTAAGTAACGAAAGCTTCGAGCCCCGTTCTGACAGGTCGAAATGATAATTATATACTGAGGTTTCTCTTCTTTCTTCCAAAGTTCTTATTCCTTCCCCTACTCCGCTCCCCTCCCCACCCTCTCCCTTTTTTTCCCCAAATCTCTCTCCTTCTCTCTACCGGCCATAGGCATATATAAGCCCACGTTCATTTCTTTTATATTACTGTTTAGTTTATTTCTCCGTGTTCTTATTTCTCTCTTCTCTCTCTCTCTCTCTCTCTCTCTCTCTCTCTCTCTCTATCGGCCATAGGCATATGCCCACATTAATTTTCTTTTATATTACTGCTACTTTGTTTTATTACTCTCTCTCTTCTCTCTCTCTCTGCCATAGGCATACTACCCACGTTCATTTCCTTTTGTATTACAATTGTTACATTTTATTTCTCCAAATTACTAACTCTCTCTCTCTCTCTCTCTCTCTCTCTCTCTCGGCCATAGGGATACTATCCACGTTCATTTTTCCGGCCATAGGCATACTATCCAGTTTTATTTTATTTTGTACTACAGATATTTAGCTTTATATCTCCGAGTTCTCTCTCTCTCTCTCTCTCTCTCTCTCTCTCTCTCTCTCTCTCTCTCTCTCTCTCTTTCCCCGAGTCCTTCGTATATCCCCTCATAGGCATACTACCCTCGTTCATTCCTTTTATTATTTTATTGTTCATATTTTCTTTTTCGTGTCTCCCCCTTCCAGTTCATATTTCCTTTATAGGCCTATTATTCTCGTTCGTTCTTTATTATGAATTTTCTTCTTCGTCCGTTTCTTAATATGAACTAATCCAATTTATTTTTTCTTTTAATATAGGTATTTTTCAGTTTATTTAAACATGGCGATTGTTTATTGGTTCTATTTAGGAACCTCTACCTGTAAAAAACATTTAAGTACAAATACTAGTACATGATAATAAAATTAATTTTGCAAGTTTTTGTAACCTACTTTTTCGAATTCATCATCACCATTATTTAAAAACCAGAAAAAGCTCAACTATCATAGTTTTAAAGAACACTGTCTAATGGATCATATCACTACACCTCAAAAATGAGACCTCTTACATTTCGTAATCCTTACATTTTAAAAAAGAACGTATTCTTTTGGGTTAAATGACATACGAAGCAACTAGTCCAGTGGAAAAATATTAACACATGCCTTTGGCTTAAATCGCAAAATGCAATTTGCAAATTGGAGATCATTCTCTTTCTCCTAGTAAATAAAGAACCCTTCCCCTACTAGAAATTTACAGAACCTTTCCCCTACTATATATTTACAGAACCCTTCCCCTACTATATATTTACAGGGCCCTTCCCAACTAGAAATTTACAGAACCTTTCCCCTACTATATATTAACAGAACCTTCCCCAACTAGAAATTTACAGAATCTTTCCCCTACTATATATTTACAGAACCCTTCCCCAACTAGAAATTTACAGAACCCTTTCCCTACTATATATTTACAAAACCCTTCCCCACTTAGAAATTAACAGAACATTTCCCCTACTATATATTTACAGAACCCTTCCCCAACTAGAAATTCACAGAACCCTACCCCTACTATATATTTAAAGAACCCTTCCCAACTAAAAATTTACAGAACCCTTCCCTTGCTATATATTTACAAAACCCTTCCCCAACTAGAAATTAACAGAACAATTACCCTACTATATATTTACAGAACCTTTACTTAGCTAAAAGTTTACAGAACCCCTCCCCTTCTATATATTTAAAGAACCCTTCTCCAACTAGAAATTTACAGAACCCTCCTATACTATATATTTACAAAACCCTTCCCCACCTAGAAATTAACAGAACATTTCCCCTACTATATATTTACAGAACCTTTACCCAGCTAAAAATTTACA
>NC_087209.1:27019641-27029641 GCF_015104395.2 Macrobrachium nipponense | reverse complement strand
ACTGATATCTTTGGTAAAAATATTATTACTGTAAATAAATGCCTTTTTTCTGTTTCATATAAGTGCCTCTATAGTAAAAACAATAGCTCCTTTTAACATATGCGAACTTTTGTTTCTATTAGCAAACAAATGCTACGTGTGTGTGATCCAACGGTAAACAGAGACTACTTGTGTCGTTACTTTTTTTTTTTTACAACTGTGACCGTTTGCAAACAAATGTTACTTGTTACTTTTGTATTTCTTACCTTGTGTGTGTTATACTTAGTAAACAATTGGTAACTGTGTGTTCATCTTTCCCCTTCCCTAGGAATCTTTCAAAAGTACGTGGAAAGTATCGTTACGTATTATTATATCAGCAGGGACACCCAACCATTATGAAAGAAAAGTCCAGGAAACAATACCGGTCGTGTATCATGTTTCTTTGTATAAATTACGTTACAAAATTCCTCCCCTACTTACGTCGGTTTATACAGCACATCTTGGATTTCAACAGCTTAACACTTACCTGAAAAAGAGAAAAATGAAAGTAGCAATTCAACTATAAAACAACATTTAAACTATATACACACATTAGCAATATAACATTAAAATAGCATAATAAACTGAAAATACGCACACTAGCAATATAACTGTAAAACGACATATAAACTGTATATACACACATTAGCAATGTAACTGTAAAACAACATATAAACTGTGTATACACACTAGCAATGTAACTGTAAAACAACATAATAAACTGCATATATATACATTAGCAGTGTATCTGTAAAACAACATATAAACTGTATATACACACATTAGCAATGTAACTGTAAAACAACATAATAAACTGCATATACATACATTAGCAGTGTAACTGTAAAACAACATATAAACTGTATATACACACATTAGCAATGTGACTGTAAAACAACATAATAAACTACATAAACTGCATATACATACATTAATAATGTAACTGTAAAACCACAAACTGTATATACACACATTATCAATGTAACTGTAAAACAGCATAAAAAACTGCATATGTACACATTAGCAATATAAGTGTAAAACATATAAATTGTATGTACACACATTGACAATGTAACTGTAAAACAACATAATAAACTGTATATACACACATTAGCAATGAAACCGTAAAACAACATAATAAACTGCATATGCACACATTAGCAATATAACTGTAACCAACATAATACACTGCATACACACATCTCAAATCATGACATAAATCTGTGAAAGAAATTTTTGCTTGCTAGTTTACAGAGGGATCTTGTCACAGTACAAGGAATAACTAGATCTGCAGCTGAATGACTTTCACAGAATACTGCTGAACAAATGTAGGAATATATACAGGTGGAAAATCTTTCTCTTAACGGACCAACAACATTACAACATTAAGAGAAGTTTTCGACATGGTTTGAGGGCGTCATTGAAAGATGATAAATTCATTATCGCAGAAGTTAAATTTCCATAATATACTTGACATCACTAGTTTCCTGTTAAGTCAGTCATCATAGTAATTCTTTAAACCATATTTCTATGTCAAAATGACTATCACGTAGTTACATTAGACACTTTAACGAAAAACATAGGTTCACACAATGCATCCTCTATCTCTCTCTCTCTCTCTCTCTCTCTCTCTGAACATCACATCAAGCTTAAACTAACCCAACCACTTCCTTCAAACCCTTCCACCCACTCAAGACGAAGAGATACAAGTCAGACTGTGCAATGGGGTTCTCCTTTAACCCGTGACGTAGCTTAGACGAAGAGAGAGAGAGAGAGAGAGAGAGAGAGAGAGAGAGAGAGAGAGTTGGTGGGTCGTCTAAGGGAAGTGTCTGTTGGAATCAAGAGTTGAATGAGGATTATATCATCAGGAAAAAGAAAAAAAATACATAAAACACTGAAGGACGATATCCTACTGTGAGCGACAATAGCAAGAAGTCTGGATGAGGTGAAGTGACGGAGGTGACTCTCCTTAGTAAGAACCTCCAGGCACACTGGGTCTTTCCTCCTCCTCCTCCTCCTCCTCCTCCTCTTCCTCCTCCAACTCCTATCTTTATCCCCTAAACCCGCCCGACCTGCTAGCCCTTCCTCCTGCTGCTACTCCCCGCCCACCCCCCTTCAACCCCATTTTTCCCCTTTCCTCCTCTATGTCCCCTCAGTGGATCCAGAATTCTCCTAATTCCCCTCCCCTCTCCCCTACTTACCTACCAAGACCGCCCCTTCAGGTGTCCTCATCCCATCCCATCCCATGATCCCAACTTTCCCCCTTCCTCCTCTTCCTCCTCCCCCTCCTCCACCTGACTCTTCCTCCCTACAGAAACATACCCGTGGTGGGGCGGGGGGAGATGGGGGGGATGGGAGGGTAGGGTCCACCCGCTCCCCCGAACGCAAACCTCAAGGGCACACAACACACTTCTCTTGCCTTACCACAACACTTTAAGGAGCGATAGTGTCATCCAGCGCCACAACACGCATTTCCCATTTCGTGAGGATTAACAGGAATATAACCTTGGGACGCAGCGATCATTGTTGCTGAAGACGATAGGTAAATTCTACACTAAAATAAATATCCATAATGTATAGGATTGTTGGACACCTACTGGTATTACTACTCGATGCTGGTGACAATTCATAACTACACTTAAGTAAATAACCATAAATAATATAGAATCAGACACCTACTGGTATTGCTACTACAATTTATAATTCTACACTTGAGTAAATAACCGTAAATTATATAGAATCAGACACCTACTGGTATTGCTACTACAATTCATAATTCTACACTTGAGTAAATAACCATAAATTATATAGAATCAGACACCTATTTAGAATCAGACACCTACTGGTATTAATACTACAATTCATAATTCTACACTTAAGTAAATAACCGTAAATTATATAGAATCAGACCCTTACTGGTATTGCTACTACAATTCATAATTCTATACTTACGTAAATAACCATAAATCATATAGAATCAGACACCTACTGGTATTACTACTAAAACAATTTGTGACGTCACAGAACACCAGCTATATTATTCATATTATGATCACGCAGATTTCACACTATAGAACCACGTCATTCCGGATATGATTCATGAGGTCATACAAATCTCGTAACGCGTAAAAAGTCATTATAGTCAATGATTCATTCCAGCCTCGTCGCATTCCGCAAAAAAAGAAAAAACAAACAAACAAACAAACATGTTGCTTATCTATTATAATAATACCTTGGAGTCCAAAACACATTTGTCATGCAAATTTGCATCCATTGCACCTGTATAAACACGAAAAACGACAACAAAGCCAGCACTACTTGCACTATTGATACGCGCACTTCCTGTAACTCAGCATGTAGCCTGTATTCCATGTTTGCTTGTAACTTTTTTTTTCCCGTTTTTTGTAGACCGAAGTTAATGATAGCTAGTCATCACTCTTAGTAATGGATATTTGCCATCACATAAATTACATAGCCAACCTCAAATTCTTCTTCCGCCTAGTATTACAGAGTAGTGGCATTTGCTGAATGAACCATTTACGATTTATTTTCTTACTTGTTCTGTGAAGCTATAAAATACACACAAGCACACACACAAAGGAAAAATTGTAAAAAAAAACTTATAAAGTTTTGCAATAGCATTCTTCCCAAAAGATCTCTCTCTCTCTCTCTCTCTCTCTCTCTCTCTCTCTCTCTCTCTCTCTCTCTCTCTGGTGAATGGATTTTGCGAGTCAGAAGTATCAGTGAAGATATTAAAGAAGAACTTTCACTCTGACTTCCAAAGCTTTTTACGCCACTAAATTCATTACCACGAACCCCACAAAAGGGTTTTTTTTTATTCCCACAATCCAGCATTTTTCATTTTTACCTTCATTTTTTTCGCGATGCAAAGTGTGAATAAATATGATGAGTTCAGTGGCCGCTGAACGAAACAGACTCATCATGATCACTGAAACTACAACCATCACTCATAACATAAAGGCAAACGGAGATAAGGGTGTTATTAATCTACTGGTCCACTACTGAACCAGTTAAGACAAAATCAAAACAGAGAAAATGCCAAACGCTTTCATATAATGGCGTGCCATGGGGCCAAATATGGTTAAATATCTTACTTAAAATCACGTCCTCTTCGCATCTTTAAGAGAAACAAACAAACAAAAATTCACCTAAGTTTCTTTGGCGCAATCAAGTTTTCCGAACGTCGTATGCTTAAGGCCATCGAAAATAGAACTATTTTTTGGTGGTCTCGGTATAATGCTGTATGAGCCCCGGCCCATGAATTTTTACCACGGCCCAGTGGTGGCCTGGCCGATATTGTTGCCAGACGCAGCATTATGGCTAACTTTAACTTTAACTAAAATACAAACTGCAGAGGCTAGAGGGCTGTAATTTCGTATGTTTGATGATTGGAGGGTTGATCATCAACATACCAATTAGCAACCCTCTAGCCTCGGTAGTTTTTAAGATCTAAGGGCGAACAGAAAAAGTACGGACAGAAAAAAGTGCGGATGGACAGACAAAGCCGGCACAATCGTTTTCTATTCAAAAATGTCTAAAATGAGAATATTATCGGTATTCGGAAACTAAACCACGCGAGATAAAATTCGAAGCATGCAAATACAACTGGCGATAATAAACACTACTGACTGATAACTTGGCTTCATAATCGTGTCTCTTCAAGTTACAAGTGTAACATGAAAAGCAATCTCATTACACAAAATATTAGTTTCACCAGATATAAAATGACGTGCCTATTATAAATTATCCGAAGTCGACAACACAATACAAAAAGGATATCAAATTTACGACTAGGATCAAAGTGGAATGTTTTCTGTGAACACATTACTAAACATGTTATGAAATAATATACACCTCTTCATGCACGAACTTGCTATACATAGTTTGATAAACATTTCCTTGCATAAGCAGTCATCCCTTTTTCTATTCCATTCCAAATTTGATTACACAGACAAAACACGAAATGAGACACATGATGATACAATTTACAACCAATTACAAACATACTATTTAATATACAACCAATGAGGTATGAAAATATAATTTGCAACCGATGAGACATAATATAAGTTACAACAAATGAGAAATATAAAATTTATAACCAATGACAGATGTGATAATATAATTTACAACCAACGACACACACCATATAATCTACAACTGATAACAAAAACAATAATTATGGAATGAATTCGGTGAATGCATGCGATGAAAATTTATCAATATTCGAATACTACGAAAAAATAAGTATAAAAAAAAGGAATGAAAGCAACGAAATGTCCCAGAAGACAACTTACCCCCATCCCCATCCAACACACGCCTCCCCCCACCCAACCCAAGCCTCCCCTACCCCGAAACAGAAATAGACACGACCCACATAAATAAGGATCTGGAGGTACAGAAATTCACATTTCCAAACTAAACAGTTAACGTCACATAAACCCAGGACTTCCTACGGAGGGAAATATCGACATTATTACCGTCCGATATTATGGCCGAGGAGGAGGAGGAGGAGGAGGAGGAGGAGGAGGAGGAAGGGAGAAGGAAGAGGAGAGGAACCAACGAGCGAAGGCCACCGATACCCAATATATCGGCCACGAAAATATACACGGACCTACAAATACCTCTTAGCTCGGATTTTTTTTTTTTTTTTTTTTTTGATGCTGGGAGGATAAGTCTGAGAGGGTAGGGGGGTGAGATAGGTCTGGGGGGATGGTGGGTCTTTGGGGGAGGATAGGTCTGGAGGAAGATTGGTCTGGGGGAAGATAGGTCTGGGGGGGGGGAAGATAGGTCTAAGGAAAGATAGGTCTAGGTGAGGATAAGTCGAGGAGAAGATAGCTCTAAGGAAAGATAGGTCTAGGGGAGGATAAGTCGAAGGGAAGATAGGTTTGAGTTAAGATATGCCTGGGAGAACGATAGGTCTGGAAGAACGATAGGTCTGGAAGAACGATAGGTCTGGAAGAACGATAGGTCTGGGAGAAGATAGACCTGGGAGAACGATAGGTCTGGAAGAACGATAGGTCTGGAAGAACGATAGGTCTGGAAGACGATAGGTCTGGAAGAACGATAGGTCTGGAAGAACGATAGGTCTGGAAGAACGATAGGTCTGGGAGAATGATAGGTCTGGGGGAAGATAGACCTGGGAGAAGATGGGTCTGTCTGAGACAAGGGTAACTTTGAAGGGAGTGGGGAGGATAGGTTTGAAAGGGAGGCTAAATTCCTAAAAGAAACAGAGAGTAAAAGAAAGAAAAAGAAGAACAGGATGTGAGAAAGGAAGAGTAAGGAAAGGTTAAATGGCATAAAAGTAATAGATAAAGAGGGGAAAGAATAGGAAAGGTATGAAGGAGAAAACGATAAAGACAGAGGGGTATAGAGATACGGATACAGGGGTTAGGAACATTTGGGATTAATAAGGCATAACTAAAAGCACAACTAATGAAAAAGACCGGTGGAAGGATAAGAAAGGAGGATGACAATAAGGACAAAAGTGTAGGGTAAAATGGATAAGAAAAAACAGAGGATAAAAGTATATTACAAAAAATATGGGTAAAATTGGTCATTGAAAATATTTTAAAATACTGTCGGGGTCTTTGAAAAGGATCAAACAAATTTCGCCTCTACCCTTCACGCCTAGTTAAGTGTGAAATAAATAAATAAATAAATAAATAAATAAATAAATTACACATATATTTCGATAATCGATATAATGTTCTTCTGGCAGGTAAAGAACTACCGTCGAAACTGAATTTTGAGTTTCTACTGGTTATCGAGCTAAAATCTGTCCTGCACTGCAGTTTCATTGATTTTTCCTTAAAATAAAAATTCACACCATCACGTTAACCACTCGTCCAACGAGGAGCTTAGGTTAGGTTAGGTTAGGTTAGGTTAGGTTACTTATTTTCCTGTGACCTTATCACCGGCCACCATAAATTGGTGATTTTTTTCCCTGTGACTATATTCTGGTGACTTTTTCACCTGTAGTCTCCATCACAAGACGTTCTGTCTTTGTCGCTGTGTAGTCCTCGTTGTCGATTTTTGTCGCGTCTGTCGTTCCGTCGTCGTCAGCCTTCCACCTCATGTAGAGGCGACGCCATGAATATGCAAATGAGACTCATAACAAGAGGCAATATGAGATGGTTGTGTGGCTGTATTCGAGATGTCGTCACAACCGCACAGTCCCCCATAAAATCATACACAGACGCGCATGCGTGAAAACACACACGCGCACACACACACACACACACAAATGCAAAGTCTCCTTCTGGTTAGTAGTAGTACATAATTGCAATAGTGAATGAGAGACACTTCCGAAGTAAGGATGAGTTGGTTTGTTTAACTCAAGACACACTTAGTTTTATACGATGAATTGTTTCACAAAAAGATTCTGACAGAGAATGAACGTGTCTCATAAATTCTCTCTCTCTCTCTCTCTCTCTCTCTCTCTCTCTCTCTCTCTCTCTCTCTCTCTCCGGTTGTGTTCTAAATAAGATCACAACCTATGACTCATCGACTGCTGTTGACAAATGGTCAACCTTTTTAAAGTCTGCATTGAAAGCCGAAGAACAATTCTGGATCAGTGCCTGAACAGGCCATTTGTTTAAATAAATCATAAATCGTGGCGATACGTAAATAGACAAACGGGTGAAGAAACTTGACACATATAAATAGACCTAATGGAGGTGACAATAACATCTAGATGGTAACAGGATCTTGTTCCGTAGACTCAGATTGAATAAATTTTTTAGAAAGAAAATTAAATACAATACAACGGCAAAAAAGAAACGGAAATACTTCACTAAATATATGAAGGCAACAGGTAATAAATAAAACATGAACAAAAATCCATTCGGAATCACATTGAGTAGTGATTCATGTAAAAACGACTCAACCAAATTAATTGCAAGATGTGAGAAAGGCACTTGGATTTATATTTATTTTAATAGTTTCGATAAGCTGGAGGTAATTTGCGCTTGATATCATGACACCAAGACATATCAGACAAAACAGGATTACTTTCTTCAAGTCATTCGTAAAAATGTTAACATAATAGTTACACAAGCAAAAACATTGTAGCATCAAACGCAACAAAACTGAAATAAAAAGAGAGCCCGATGGCCAACCTGCACAATCCAGACGGAAATAAAAGCAATGAAACATTAATTCCATCAAATTTTTAATCATTAATTAATAACGGCAATTAACCCTTGCAAGCCAACATCTATAAAAAGTAAAAAAAAAAAAAAAAAAAAAAAAAAAAAAAAAAAAAAAAAAAAAAGTTCGACGTACACAATGCGTGCAAGTGAATGAGTTTCCTCCTCTGCTTGAAGTTGAAACTGATGCTCGAGATAAGTGAAAATAATTTCAACCCTCTTCTCGTATTCCAAGGAAATAAAAATGCCATAAATTTGCTTTTATTGGAGTGCTTGAGTATGAAAGGTAAAGACAATAAAAAGCTTCCAGGAAGGGTGAAAATCAGAGTTCACGAGGGACAGTGAGGAGAATTCTTTGCAATTGGTGAGGGTAAGGAGAAAAAAAATCAAGCTTTTTCACAGTTCATTAGTGACATTACTACAAGGGACAAATTTAAGAAAAATATTGTCCAAATAATTTCATTCTCAGTCTAAATGAACATGCATGTACTACACTATGTGTAGTCATAATCATTCATTAGTAGGTTCTATTACTGAACTAATTTATCCAGTCTTGGTCAAGCCGCAGTTTTCAAAAAAGACTGACAAATTTTTACCCAAGGACCACAGTCAGTAGCCTTTTAATCAGTTAAGATCAGTTTACAGCTACGAAGTAAAGTGAGGATACATACAATATCTTAAATTTTCTTAGGGGAAAATCCTAGGCCGGTAAGATCATGAGACAATTATAATGATCTAACTGACATAAATCAGCGCCTCAGCGGCGTGGTTGGTATGGTATTAGCGTCCCACCTCGGTGGTCGCGGGTTCGATTCTCGGCCATTCCATTGAGGAGTGAGAGATGTGTATTTCTGGTGATAAAAGTTAACTCTCGACGTGGTTCGGAAGTCATGCAAAGCCGTTGGTCCCGTTGCTGAATAACCACTGGTTCCATGCAACGTAAAAGCACCATACAAACAAACAAATAACTGACATAAATCAATTATATCAAATATGTTTTAAATGGCAAAGCCTGATCGGCCACAACTGCATAACAATACTCGTGAGACGAAGTTAAATAAATCTGTTTAGGTAATCTTGAAAGGTAACCACGGCAAAATTCCTAAAAATGAATAAAAGCGGCATACATCAGTGGAACAGGCTGACATTTAACTTTTATCAAAGATCGAGAAATATCAAAAAGGGCTACACTGACAGATATGGAAACTGAAAAAATGCATAAAATATTTTTGCTTCGATATCTTTCCCCAACCATCAAATGAAATGTTATAAAAGCGAAATACATGATCACATATGATAGAGTAAAGTAGAATAGTTGACGAGTGTTATCAGACAAAATATTACTAATAGAGAGTAAGACAGGTTAAGTACTCTGTGAAATACACTTAGTAACGTGGTTTATGAAAATCTCACTATTTCTAAGGAGTCGGGTCTCGAATATACCTCAAGTGAAAGGTGACTTTTATTTCCCCTTTGAATTCAAGGCTATCAGAGCAAAGAGCTTCTATATTGATAAAAGAAAACAAGGAATTCATAATTCATTGCGGCTATAAAATTCTATTTATGAAAAAGATGGACCAATGACGTATTTCCTTCAGGTCGGCTCGGTGATGACTCTCACCAAACCAAACAAAGAGAACACTACGCGCCGGTGCGTACGTCAGTCAGTCGAAAGTGCATGACACCATGAACAAAGAATACAGGTACTACGCATACAAAGCAACGCCTAAGATCTCAACTCCCAAATGGTTTCGTACAATTATATTACCTTAGCTCCTACTTTCTATACCCCTGGCCACTCCGGCCAACTC
>NC_087209.1:26999641-27014641 GCF_015104395.2 Macrobrachium nipponense | reverse complement strand
CAAAAGATAATATTCACTGAGAACTTGCAACCCAAATGAAATCGGAACTGAAAAATTGTGTATCTAGCAAAACATCTGGTATTGGTCAATACACCTATGGGACCAAGGTTCTTTTGGTGACCTTATTCTATCACTTCTGCAGGAGGATCTAATTATTGACCCGCTGCCCTGGATTACGATTTTGCTACGCCCTTAATTTTCTTTCCTTACTGCGAATGGCATCTGCATAATAATTGTTTATTCGATGATAAACCTTTTCCTTTCAGATGATGGATTCGTCACCCCACCCACCCTCCCAAAATAGAATAGAAAACAAAACAAAGACCACATCAAACTACCCACACACTTATTGTATACGTAAGTATAGGAACCAAACTAGTTTTGAGAGCCGGCTGACATTTTATAAGTTAATTTTTCAAGCCACAAAAATACTTGGTGTGCACAATATATGAGGTATTATTTTGATGCACTTCATTATATTGCTAAATGAATGTATGTAATGAATTGCACAATGTTGGGTAGAGATAATTATAATACTAATATACAATAAGAGAGAGAGATAAGAGATATATAGATATAATATATAATAATATCTTAATCGTAGAGATGAAGTTGCTTGTACTGCAAAGACACAGTATTAAAAGTAATATAATAGATAGAGAGATATGATATAATAATATATATATAGAATATATAATATATATATATATATAATATAGTATATATGAATTTTCTTTTTACTTTGCAATTTTACAAACGTATTAAAAATTATTATATATATATATATATATATATATATATATATATAGATATATTATTATATATTTATATGTATGTATAATACATATATATATATATTATATTATATATATATATATCTGATATATATATATTAATACAACATTATTAAAATTATATATATATATTATCATACATACATATATATATATATATTATATATATATTTTATATATATATATAATATAATATATATATATATATAATTTCTCTATCTCTGCCTGTCTGCCAGAAACTACTAAATGTGACTCGTTCTCTTGTAACCTTCAAAGGATATCAGGAACATCTTGTAAATCCTTCACGACGCATCCAGATATCCTTTTCCATTTCCTGTGGCGGAAGAGCTCAGGAATCCCTAAAGGAAAGGTCAATTCCTTCTGCTGGGATATGGAGGTACACACAAACATGTACATACACACACACACACAATGAACATACGCGGGGTCAACTAGATCCTATAGAGAGAGAGAGAGAGAGAGAGAGGTTTTTAGACTGTCCCATGGGAAGGAGGCATTTCCTATTTCTTCCAGAGAGAGAGAGAGAGAGAGAGAGAGAGAGAGAGAGAATAGTGGGTAGACAAAATCCTCCGGGATACGCCATTTCCTATCCCTTCCGACGACGAGGCTTTCCAGCATCAAAAAGGTAAAACAGTCTTGAAGTAAATGTAGTAAGTACTTAATCTTCAGAGAGAGAGAGAGAGAGAGAGAGAGAGAGAGAGAGAGAGAGAGAGAAGAATCACAGCTGCAGAAGAGGGAATGGATAGATGCTAAGTGATTACGGCCAGTTATATTCTCTCGACGAAGTTCCGGGATGGAGGCAGGATAACTTGACAAGAAGTTTGCCGGTCGTTGCAAGTAGTTTACGGGGGTTTAGTAAGTTTAATGAAGTTGTGTATTACAGTCAAATATAGAAGTTTGTTGACAGTTCGCAGCCATCTGTACGTTTCCAAAATTCTACGGGTCATGCACGCTCGATATGGTTGGCAAGGGGTGACAGAGAAACTTTCAGTACCTCTAATTGTGTGTGACAACTGTGTTAGGAAGAGATCATCCGAAAGAAAGTTCACGATAACGTAATGATAAATAAAATACATATTCACAGATTACTCTAACATTTAATCCAATACCGGACAGTTGAGACATAAGACTGGGAAATTAGGAGATGGTGAGATTGTGCCTTGAGTAATGATAAAAAAATTATTTGTACCTCCACCACCGAAGTTATAAGGAGGTAACGTACGTGTGTGTGTGTGTGTGTGTGTGTGTGAAAATTTCTTAGGAACGAATGAACGGATCTAAGCGAATCCGGGCAACCTTCTCCAGCGTTCAGTACTTCAAGAGCAATGGCTGGCTATTTCATTTTCTGAACCGCTCTGAGAGATTAAACGAATGAAAGATTATAACAGGTTCAGCGTCTAATCATTCATAATTTACAATACTTTACAAGTTTATAAAACTTTCTTTTTTAATTCCAGAACGGAAACTGTAATAGGTAAATAAAGAAAAGTTTTGTTCGATTCCGGTAACATCTCTCTCCCTCTCAGCCTCTTCTCAAGACCTCACCAGGGGGCTCTCATCCCCTTGACCCGGCTAGTCACTGTTGAATAATGTTACAGATTCTCTCTCTCTCTCTCTCTCTCTCTCTCTCTCTCTCTCTCTCTCAGATGAACTGCCCAAGGGTTTCCTAACCTATGTCCAAACGGGATTGAGGACTACTATGGGTGGGGCGAAGGGGAAACTTTTATTGGTCTCTCTTCTTATTGTTGTCGAAGTTGTCCCGTCATTTTCTTGGTCGTATAGGCATTGTCCTCCTTGAGTGACCCATGACGGCACCACAAAGTTCCCCTTTTTATATTTATCCCTCCTTTTTTTTACCATAGTCTCTTTCTTTCTTCTCCTCGAATATCGCCCCCATATCGTGTTGCTATGATAATGAAGCCTATTCCCCCCTTTTCTGATCAGTGTATTTCAGCTTGGTCAGTTACTTCAAAGATTGACATCTATTTTGATAGACGACAAACAAGCTATTATGTATTAAGGAATGTTCAATTCTAAATTAACGCACTGAATTAAATGACAGTGGACTTTTCCTCAATACGAAATCTAACGTGAAGCATTTTTCAAATATTACTGGGCATATTTTGACATCTATTTCGATGGACGACGACGAACAAGCTATTATGTATTAAGGAATGTTAAATTCTAAAATAACGCACTGAATTAAATGACAGTGGACTTTTCCTTATTACGAAATCTAAAGTGAAGCATTTTTGAAATATTATTGGGCATTTTTATCAATTAATTAGTCACAAAAAGTAATTAAGGGTTACCTCCGAAGCCGCTTTCAAGACAATTACTCGGATAAATATAATTTTATAATTTTAATTTAAGTTTACAGCGCAGATCACTGGACTTCTTCCAATCAGTGAATTTTGTTTTGGTCGGCACTAGGAAAGGTGACCACTAAACAACGGTATGTGCAGTTGACACTCCAGCTTCCCCGACTTGATTTGATTTATATAGATTTTCGGCATAATGCCAAGCACTGGGGCAACTAAGGTCATTCGGCGCTGAAACGGAAATTGACAGTAAAAGGTTTGAAAGGTTCAATAGGAGGAAAACCTCGCAATTGCACTATGAAACAATTGTTAGGAGAGGATGGACAATAAGATGGAAGAAAGAGAATATGAACGGATTTACAGTAAAAGGAATGAAAGTAGTTGCATCTAGGGGCCGAAGGGAAGCTGCAAAGAACCTTAAGTAATGCTTACATTGCACCGAATGAGGTGCACTGACGGCACTAACCCTCTACGGAGTTCAGCTTCCCTGATCATTGGTTTTATGAGACAACCTTAGTAATCTGGTGAGATCGGCAGCAATGGGTCACAAAGCGGCACGAAAAGCCAGCTGAGTAGGTGGTGGTGGGGTTTCTGAGCATCAAGAGTGTATAGGTTTGTTTGTATGGTGTTTTTACGTTGCATGGAACCAGCGGTTATTCAGCAACGGGACCAACGGCTTTACGTGACTTCCGAACCACGTCGAGAGCGAACTTATATCACCAGAAATACCCTTCTCTGACCCCTCAGTGGAATGCCAGAGAATTGAACTCGCGGCCACCGAGGTGACAGGCCAAGACCAAACCGACCACGCCACTGATGCGCTATAAGAGTGTATATGAGGACTATGGCTTATCAGGCGTTGACAAAATGCAGTCCTCTCTATGTAATGACTCCTAATTATAATTCGCTTCCTACTCTTTACAAAAGGGACAAGGAACAGGTATCCATTTTTCTATTATTACTCTCATATTTCTGTAGATGGAACCTATTCACATGGAACAGTGTTGATAAAATGCATTCCTCTCTATGTAATGACTCCTAATTATATTTCGCTTCCTACTCTTTACAAAAGGGACAAGGAACAGGTATCCATTTTTCTAATATTATTTTCTGTAGATGGAACCTATTCACATGGAACGTGCACACAGGTGCCATTGACTTGAAATTCAAGCTTCCAAAGAACGTTGGTATCAACCTCCCACCGCAGACCCCACGATACAGAGCCTACTGATTTTTCTTGGCCCTGAGGGGAGGCGCAAACCCTCGATATCTGAGTGGCATGCAACGACACTAACCAACTATGCCAGGGGAACCAAGTTCCCCCTCGCGAGGCTCCTCCGACTCGTTGGCTTTGATTTACAAATCCTCCATTACTCTTTTTAATGACCCTGGTCACCTACTCCAGTCTCCTCGCTACTTCCGTCACCAGCCCTCATCAAACCTTCACTTCGCCCCTTTTCTCTTCGTTTGACATGATATTCAAACCGAATCTACTATTCACATCGCCTCCAGTATGCAAAACAGACCACTCGCCTTCGCTCAAGACCTAAGGAGGAGGAGGAGGAGTCCTGGCGAATTATACATGGAGTCTCTCGGCCAATGCCTGAGAGAGTGACGGAGTCGGTGCCAACGTCTGTAAAGCCAAATTACCAGTGGCACTGGCACCGCTGATGAGCGCGGTAACTGTCATATGCGAATTAAATGATTTAAACGGGAGGGCTCGTGCGTGGGAGGGCGTTCGTCAAGAATGCAGAGAGAAGAGGTTCGTAGGTCACTTACCGAGAGAGAGAGAGAGAGAGAGAGAGAGAGAGAGAGAGAGAGAGAGAGAGAGAGTAGCGGAGGATCGTGTCTTACGAAACATGACTGGCTGGTTGCATAAGTTGTCGTTGCAGTTTCTAAATATAATGAAAGAAGAAATTCCTCCGAAAAAGTCATAGCTTTTAGAAGTCACGCCCGTCTAGAGAGCGAGGTGTCATGTTGTTTATTATCAATTGATTGAAAAATAATAAAACCATATGAAATATTCTAGGGTTTCAGCATTGTCTAATTATCACACACACACACACACACACACACACACACACAACACACACAGAGAGAGAGAGAGAGAGAGACCTTACAGACCTTACAGACCTTACATCTTGTTCGGGTTGCCCCAGGTCCCTCAGTGTGAGGCACCTCTAATGTCTACCAGAGAGTTGCTAGTACATCTTCCGGTATATTTTGCATCTTCCAATCTTGGATGGTCTGGGATGCAGTTTAGATATTTGTCGAGCTTATTCTTAAAACACATCTACGCTCAACTCCTGATATTCCTCAGATGAGCTGGCAACGCATTGAATAGACGCTGCATTATCGATGCTGGTGCGTAGTGGATTAATGTCCTGTGTGCTTTCCTTATTTTTCCTGGTATAGTTTTGGGCACTATTAATCTACCTCTGCTTGCTCTTTCTGATATTTTTAGTTCCATGATATTTTCTGCTATTCCTTCTATCTGTTTCCATGCCTGAATTATCATGTAGCGTTCTCTTCTTCCTTTTGTCATGACTATATAATTTTTAAAGAATTGTAGTCTTTCCCAGTAGTCTAGGTCCTTAACTTCTTCTATTCTAGCTGTAAGGACCTTTGTACACTCTCTATTTGTGCAATATCCTTTTGATAGTGGTGGGTACCATATCATATTGCAATATTCAAGTGGACTACGAACATATGTTTTATAAAGCATAATCATGTGTTCAGCTTTTCTTGTTTTGAAGTGGGCCGTAACAACATTCCCATTTTTGCTTTACATTTTGCCAACAGAGTTGCTATTTGATCATTGCATAACATGTTCCTATTCATCATCACACAAGGTCTTTAACTGCTTCCTTATTTGTGATGGTCTCATTATTAGGTCCCTTATATGCATATAGCTTTCTTTCTCTGTCTCCATAATTTATTGATTCAAATTTATCAGAGTTAAATACCATCCTATTTACCTCTGCCAATCATATACTTTGTTAAGGTCTCTTTGTAGAGCGTTCCTATCTTCATCACAAGTAATTTCTCTACTTATTCTTGTGTCATCTGCGGAAACTACTCACTACCGAATCCTTAACATTATTGTCTATGTCTTCAATCATAATAACAAACAGTATTGCAGCTAACACCGTACCTTGCGGCACACCGGATATTACCTTGGCTTCATCCGATTTCTCGTCGTTTGCAATAACTATCTGTTTTCTGTTGTGTAAAAAATTCTTTTAACCATCTTCCTACTTTATTCCACGATGATTTGTTTTCTAATTTTCTTCGCTAATATATTATGGTCTACTTTATCAAAAGCTTTTGCAAAGTCTAAATAAACCACATCTGTTTCATTTCCGCTTTTCATATTTTGAATATGTTCTCACGGTGGACTAACAGTTGGGTTTGTGTACTTTTTCCGGGTACGAAAACCATGTTGTCCTTTATTAAACAAATTATTTTTTTATTAATGTTTCATAATATTTTTCTTCATTACCCTTTCATACACTTGCATAATATGTGATGTTAGCACCACAGGCCTATAAATTACTTGCCTCTAGTCTTGATCCACTTTTGAAAAGTAGGGGTAATATATGCTAATTTGTGCTCATCATAAATCTTGCTGTTATTCTCCACTTGTCTTAATAATATTGCAAGTGGCTTTGCGATAGAATGAACTACTTTCTTTAACAAAATAGCAGGAATTCCATCAGGCCCTGCAGCAGCTCCATTTTTTAATTTCATTAATAGCCTGCACAATATCAGCTTCATTAATATCTATGTCAGCTAAATATTCACTATTTTCATCCTTACTTCTATATCATTATCTTCATTATCTATTCTAGGGTGAATTCTCTCTTATATCGTTCTGCCAGTATGTTGCAAATTTCCTTTTTTTCATTCGTTAATCTCCCTTCAATTCTCAGAGGGCCTATTTCTATTCTTCTTTTATTCATCTCTTCGCATATGAGTATAATAGTTTGGGGTTTTGCTTGATATTTAATAGGGTTTTTTCTTCAAGTCCCCCGTTTTTCATTTTCTTTTGATTGTATAATCTTTTGTTCTGCATTTTCTATCTTACTTATTTTAGTTCTATAACTTTCCATGCATTTTTTTCTTTTGCAAGACCTTTTTTCCACTTCTGATTTTCTGGAACAAGATCCTTCTGTCTCTTGGTATGCATGAATGATGTTTACTTTTCTTCTTCGGTATATATCCACTATTTTCTCCAATATTTTATATAATATCTCGTATTTACCCTTATGTCATCACTTACGAAAATGTTATCCCAATCTTTGTTTAATTCTTCATTAATTTCTGACCATTTTATATTTTACTGTACGTAAGGTAGAAGTTGTATTTTCCATATCCTTCCCACTTTTTCATTTCTTGCTTATCTATATTTTCACTTGCTTTGGAATGAACTGTTAATTCTATGACATTATGGGCCTGAAATACTCGCATTATAAACTATTATTTCTTTAACATAATTCATCTCGTTCACAAATACTAGGTCTAAAGTATTTTTCCTTTCTTGTTGGCAGGTGATTTATTTGTTGAATGTTGTATTCTTTAGTAGCATATCTAATAGCTTTTCAAATTGCCTCTTATCTTCTGCACTACTATTACTCTCTTTTTTATATGTATAAGTACAACCACAATCTCCTATTCGTTCTTTCCATTCTACGAAAGGAAAGTTGAAGTCACCAGATAGGAGAATAGTCCAGTCCTTGTGATTTCTACATATATCATCCAATTTTTCAATTATTAAGTCAAACTCTTTAGTATTAGGAGAGAGAGAGAGAGAGAGAGAAGAGAGAGAGAGAGAGAGAGAGAGAGAGAGAGTGCATAATTTTAAGATAAGCACGCACACACACTTAGATCACACTAATAAGCCACGAGGCGAAGCTAGTAATAAAAGAGATATACTATCTTAACAGAAAAGCAATTACTAGATCATTCCCACCACCATATAATCATCATCATCATCATCTTCACTATCGCATCGCCGTCATTATCATCGTCTTCATCATCATCATCATCACCATCATCATCACCATCATCATGAACCGCGTCGCGTGACAGCGCAAGAGAGAGAGGAGAGAGAGAGAGAGAGAGAGAGAGAGAGAGAGAGACCTTCACAATATCCTTAGAGGTAAATCCCAGCATGGCGGCTTCCGCAACAAAAGTCATAATGACAGAGTAATCAGCATACACAAAGCTTAATTTGTTGAGCTTCCCTCAGCCGGAGAGAGAGAGAGAGAGAGAGAGAGAGGGAGAGAGAGAGAGAGAGAGAGGAAACGCTTAGCAAATTAAGACAAATTACACAAATGAAAGAAGGCGCGCAGAGTTACACGCCGACAATTACGCTCTCCTTACCTCGCCTTTTAAATTACACTGAAACGACGTACTACAGCAATCCGGCCTCGAGGGGCTCCACGAAACAATTCATTACGCCGGAAGTCTTAACAATAGGTAATTACATATAAATGTTGGGACTAATACGGGCTTATATAAACCACCGCATCCCAGACATGCTCAGTGCGCACGAATGTGCTTTCTCTGTGATCGATGCCTCTAAAGTAATAAGAATATATATTTAGCTGATGATAATGCAGGCGGATAATTGAACGTGAAATATATACTTAGCCTTCCTTATGCCGTGTTCTTAGAGTCATACAACTTTCGAATCTCGACGAGCAGGTTTAACCGCTAACTTCAGCATAGGCCTAAATTTTCTTCCTTTACTTTTTAAAAGATTCTGGACAAACATGTCAAACGGTGACATATTTACAACCCCAGAGCCTTCTTTGATCGCTGCTTTAGACGCCTGCTCCATTAAGATAATTTAAAATTAATTTTCTATAAAGGTAAACCTCTCTTTACCTTGGTTTCTATGAGAGATTTCCTTTTGGTAAACAGCTTATGTATGACGCACACTATTATTCCAAAGTGTAAGTTGACCGAACACGCGTCTTTTTAAGCGGAGGTGGGTGTTTATAGCAATTGCAAAAATGTAAAAATATTTTCTTGCAGTTTATAAAGAAAAAATAAATAAATAAATAAATCGATAATGAATTTTCAAACGAGGGAAAGGTACCGAGATCAAGAACCTATTGGCCACTGTGAGTATTAATCTGTGCATCCTCATCATCATCTCTATTCTTCTTATTTATTCCCAAAGAAACAAATAAAAAAAATAACTCATACACCACAAAATCCAAATACACCCGCCAAATTCCATACGCACTCAAGTACACAGGTAAAGAACCAAACCGGGCCGTGCCGTATGCACCTCAGTGCCATAATTACACCGGAAACCACCACCGCCTCCTCTTCCGCGAGCGCGCGAGCGAGCCCCGATTCCAAACCCATTCCCATTCCCGACCCCATCTTGAATCTAACCCCCATCTTTTACCTTCCATCCAGTTACTTAATGTAATGTGGTGTTGTAGTAGGCTCCCGGGAGACCTTTTAAAAAAGACAACGGAAAATGGAGGAGAGACGAGAGAGGCCGCGCCATCAGCCAGATTCTACCTGATTCCTGACACCCCCTCCCCGTCCTCCCCCCACAACCGCCAACCTTCTTCAATGGTTCCTGGGCTTCTCCCCTCCCCCTCCCAAATGCCAAGGGTAGGGGGGGATGAACACAGGGGATGCATTACAAAGGTGTAATGAGTTAGAAACCGCCAACAAACAATTGCGCAAAGAAACTGGAAATTAAAATCAGAGTCAAGGGCGGGTTGACGGGAGTGTATCAAACGAGAGAGAGAGAGAGAGAGAGAGAGAGAGAGAGAGAGAGAGAGACTTTTCATTTCTATAAAGAAAGAGATAGCATCCTTTTACGACACAAGCACACTCAAAGATTTAAGATTCCAAGCAGGACAGAGAGAGAGAGAGAGAGAGAAAGAGCATATCAGTTTAAGAAAAGCACACATACAGATCTAGATTCTTCTTAGGCTTACTAGGAGAGAGAGAGAGAGAGAGAGAGAGAGAGAGAGAGAGAGAGAGAGAGAGAGAGCATAATTTTAAGACAAGCGCACATACAGATCTAGATTCTTCTTAGGTTTACTAGAGAGAGAGAGAGAGAGAGAGCATAATTTTAAGACAAGCACACATACTGATCTAGATATTTCGTAGGGTTATCTGGCACGCACGCGCGCACGCATACACGCGATAGAGAGAGAGAGAGAGAGAGAGAGACTTTGTGGGTTCATTTTACGCGAAGAAATCCAGCGAAATTCCTGTACTTCTAACAGGAATAGTTTACATAAATGGCAAACTGTAATCGTAAAGACATAAGAAAAAACAACTACCACGATCTACCATGCACAAACAACGATCAGCCAAAAACAAAACAAAACAAAAAAACAAAAAGTGGGCATGACGAAACAAGAAAAGTTAAAGGAGGTGGGGTAGAACTCGCTTAAAGAGGATGTTGTTACAAAAGCTGGGTGGGGGCACATGCTATGCCAAAGGGCTTAGAGAGGAAGGGGGAGGCGGAGGAGGAGGGGAAGGTATAGAGGGTGTTCAAAAAGGCACAGTAACGTGGAGGATTTTCTGCTTGTCTGTCTGCCCGTCTCTATTCTATTTTTTAATAAACTGTAAACACATATGTATCTTTTTCAGTTTTTTCTGTAATCTGTAAAAAATTTATATGTATCTTTTTTCATATCCACGTCACCCGCTACAATGTATCTTTTAATTAAGTATACAGATCTCTCTCTCGCGATGTCTCCTCGGATGTACTAACAAGTCTTTGAGACATCCAAATCCTTGTAACTCACTCTCTCTCTCTCTCTCTCTCGGCTTTATCTTAGCGCATCAATTTTTATTATCTAACTGCACATACAAAACCGAACGCAACGGGAATAAAAAAAAAAAAAAAAAAAAGGCGATCTGCCATAAGGAAAGCGAACTACAGAGGAAAGCAAAAGGCTTCCACAATTTTATTGGAGGCTTCCGATAACATTTATTCTCTCGATCAGTAAAAGTTGGGCGAATGTTCTTTTTCCAGGCATGTGAATACCAATATACTTCTTGCCATACGTTATACCCCCCGGAGATGACAAAGTGATGGGGTTTCTTGGGGAAGGCCAAAGACTGTGCCAGACACTCTCTCTCTCTCTTTCTCTCTCTCTCCTTTTCCCTTCATCTCGCGCCCCGCGATGAAGTATTCCCGAAAACTTTACGGCTAGTTGATGAAGGATCCCAATAATCCCCGGCAATATGGACTTGAACCAGATCCTTCCTCACGCCTCCGCCAATAATAGTTATGGGGCTAAATATCTGTAATAAATCACATTAGCGACTTGTGGTAAGATGGGACCAATGAGGTGTGGGCGTGGCGGCGAGGAGAGCGCTGGTTGGTCGAGTCGCCCGGAGGGTCGCTGCCTCCCGTCCAATCAGCGTCTCCGAACGGCCGCTGCCACTACCGCCACCTCACGTCGCGGCGGTGATGATGGTGCGCCCGAATGCATGAGAGTGTCCGCGTACGAAGTGATCTTCCTCTTTGCATGTCGCTGCTACTGCTACTGGTGCTGCTGCTGATGCCTTTCGCTGATGCCTGCAATCCGAAAGGCAATACCAATCTCTCTCTCCCTCTCTCCTTTCAAATGTGCATCGTATCTCAAACTTTTCCCACTCTATCGTCTCGCTCACAGCCGGAGTCTTGGTGGAGAGCGACGTCCCATACTCTCTTCTCTCTCTCTCTCTCAAATGAAGAAGAGCATCACTCTCTCCTCGGGGGGGGGGTGGGCGGTTGTCGTCGGTGGGTGGACGGGCGAGTCTGTAGCAGCAGGCGGGCGGGGGGGACTCCTCTCCGGGAAGACCAATCAGCCACTCTTATGAGCTGACAAGACGGCAGGAGAAGGCTGCCTGGGACGTATTGGCACAAGAATGTACATCTTCCGCAGAATGACATTTTAATGCAATTCCCGTAGGAGGGCGAGTCCTCAATCCTTCATCCGAGGCAAAGAAAACCTCAAATATGACAGGGTAGGGCGTGGGAGGTGCGGAAAATCGAGCGGCAGATGAAAAAAGAAAAAAAAAAAAGACACCACAGGCCACGGACGTGAACATTAAAAAAAAGCCAGCGAAATCTTCGGAGGAGGAGGAGAGAGAGAGAGAGAGAGAGAGAGAGAGAGAGAGGGAAGGGAGGAGTCCACTATATCAAACGACGGGGAGTGCAATGGCGACGAAGCCCCCACCAGCACCAGCAGAAGGTTCTCTCTCACAGGGTACGATGTCTCAGGTGTTTCTATTTACAACTTTTTTTTTTTTTTTTTTTTTTCTGGCCGCTTCCTCCCATTCACACCTTCCAGAACCGGAGGCTCAAAAGAACTCACTCTCTGATCAGGTCTCCTTTTTTGCTTTTGTATCCCTCTTGTCTTTACCCGGTGTTAAACTCTAAGGGGGGGATGGGGTATCCCAGGTGTAAGGTGGGCATAAACAACACGAGGAAAGTATTCCGGTTGTCGCTTGCGTGTAAATGTGTCTTCAGCTCGATTTCTTTTTACTCTTTTTACTCGGGTTTGCAGGTAAAAGGAGCAGCAGGACTTTCTTTTGGCCCCTGCATCGAATGGCAAGGTGAAATTCTCTCGCAGCAGCAGGGAAGCGGGTAGGGGGGAGACGGTAGGTGGCCACGGGGTAGGGGGTGGGACGCGGTACGGTGAGGGAGGGGGGAGGAGACGATGATAGCATTAAGGGACGACATTTTCCAGCCTGGAAGGATTCCAAAACTTTCATCAAGGAATGACTCGCTTTTTGCTTTTTCTGTTTTTCGATTCTTTACTCGCGTTAATTAGCGATGACCACTACATGCAATAGATTGATAGAAAAATATAAAACATAAATATTAAAAGGTTAAGTGTATCTGAATTTAACCAGACCACTGAGCTGATTAGGAGCTCTCCTTTTTTGGTCCGAAGGATTAGATATTTTGACGTGGCTAGGAACCAGCTGGTCACCTAGCAACAGGACCTACAGCTTATTGCGGGCTCCGAACCACAACGAGAAATGCATTTTTATCACCATAAATAAATTCTTCTAATTTCGCGTTGGCAGAGCGGGGAATCGAACCAGGACCCCGGGATCGATAGTCGAGCACGTAATCGACTCGTACAACGAGGATCATATAAATATTGAGGTACATCTATTTGCCCCACACTGTAAAAAGCTCAAGGTAGAGAATGGGTATAACGGTTGAGCTAAGGTTTATACTTAAGTTCATACGCCCTACTGCTCAGAAATACCCCTCTCAATAGATAGGCAGGGTATTTTGGTGAATATTAAACCCTTTTTACATTTGGTCTCAAAATGGGCTTCGGAAGTATATCTGATTATGTAATAAAATGAACTTTTACTCTTATCAAATAACCCATATTGTTACACTGATAGTGTAACGCAATAAAAAAAGTTACTAATAATATAATAGTTTTGAGTTATTGATAATTTTGCAGCAAGTCGGTATGCTACAAATGTAGTTCTGGCAATTATATTGTTTGCCAAGACTCACTTGATTACCCAATCGCAGTTATATATATATATATATATATATATATATATATATATATATATATATATATATATACACTATATATATATTATATATATAATATATATACACTATATATATTACATAGACATACGCATTGATATAGTATGTCGTCTCTTTTGCATTTGCTGCTATTGTCACTATTCTCAAGACTCAATCACTCGGTGACTCGCTCAACATTTCAGTCTAGCGGTGTTACGTCTGTGTGGTGGAGGTGAGGTGTGGTTGGTGGGGGTGAGGTGTGGTTATGAGGCAATATATGGAAGTTTTAAAGAATTCTGGGACAGCATTTTTTCAGTGAAACTTAAGTGTTGATTTCAACATATAGGAAGGAACTTTTCCAATCGAAATATAGATAACTTAATTCTCCAAAGAGATATCGCTGCCAGTGTGTCCCAGACAGTGTGGCGCCAATATTTCAAAACACGTAACGTGCCTCCTACCACACAAACAACACTTCTGCAAGTTGTCTCTCGTATACGCGCAGCCACAGATCACATTCCTCTCCCTCATCCATCCACCCGCCTTCATCACTAATACTTCAAGTGCGATGAAAATAATAAATTGATAAACCAAATTTTCATAATCATTGACCTTATGATTTTATATACTGTAAGGATACGTACACCTAAGGGTGTATTGCATTAATATAGTAATTATATAATTTATATACCTGGGCATATATATCGTATAGAATACCCCTCAATGAGGGCATCACCATATATGTTATACCCATGATAGGGTATATTGTAAAGGGTATACTATAGTTCTTAATACCCGGATGGGGTATGCTATTTTAACCACTAGAAACACCCTTTTTCTACCCCTATTATACCCATAATTTTTTAGAGTGCACTTATCAAAGTGATGGTTCCAACTATTGAAACGATACCCTCTAATATCTCGTAAATATGATTAAAATCGTTATCTCGACCTGTTGGTAGAGGAAGAGAGACAGAAGTTAAAAGAAAAGGACACCTTGAAAGCAATTCCAACTGCAATAAATGCAGGTGAGTACTAAGAATATAAAAGCTAATGCTTTAATAAGCATCCAGCATCTGCTTTCCTAGGACGGGGACCAACATACGCATGAAGTTTAATCTATGTAGGCGCACGATGAGGCTGATGATACGAATGAACTTGGAGGGAGGGAGGAAGGGGGAGATGGGGGGCTAGGAGGCCGCCCGCAGCGCCTATCTTTGATGTACTCGTTATTTCATGTATGTAACAGGGACCGTTGTGTACATAACTGGAGACGCCCCTTTTTTGAAGGAGGAATTTGCTAATGAAGATTGTTTTATAT
>NC_087209.1:26982141-26997141 GCF_015104395.2 Macrobrachium nipponense | reverse complement strand
CCGACGGTCATGAAGCTTACATAAGCCTACGTGCACATCCTACCACTAATTCCTTAACCTTCCGCAAAGTGGAACAACAATAATGAAACAACATTCTTCATGAAACGACATCCTTAACCTTGCACAAGCTAATGTTGACATTTCTAAAGAACAACGGCTATGAAGGTCATATAAGCCTACGTACATATCCTATAAGAAACTCCTTGACCTTACGCTAAGTGAAACACCATCCTTAATGAAACAACATTCTCAATTAAACAACATCCGTAACCTTGATCACGCATGCCATCACAGGATGTTGTTTGCCTCACGAAACAACGTCTTGCTAAAGCAAACTCACAAACAGACTTACATAAAATAAAAAAATTAAATAAAAAAATATGGCAGGAAATTACTTTCCGTTCCAGATGCTGAGGCGGATATCTCAATCCGTCATCTGTGCGCCGGCGAAACAACGCCATCAACAAGAGCAACAACAGCAAGAGCAACAACAACGACAACTCTAATTAATCAAGCTATCAGATCTCCCTCAAACGACCAATTACGTGATGGAAATGGTCAAACAGGGCCGACGAGACCACTACAAGACTCCCCAGTAATTGTCACTAAACGCTCTAATTTCAAGGTTTTATGACCAATTTATAGGAAACTGGGATGTATGCCCCCTCCAGAAAAAAAAGAGGGGGAGGGGGGAGGGAAATAGGCTGTTGGTTCTGGGGAGGAGGGAGATAGGCTGTTGGTTCTGAACTATATGTGGAGAGGGGTTGGGTGTTGAAGGGGGAGATGTCCTCCATTAATCTATTTATTTTCCCATTATTTCATTAAACTCCTATTAATCCGTTTACGGGCACTTGGTAACGCTTGAGGATGGGAGCCTTTTTGTAAAAGAAAAAACTACAGTAAAAGAAATTCCCAAATGATAAACTTATACGGAAAAAAATAGTAAAACAAAGGATAATTGTTCAACTCAAAATTAAACTACAATAAGATATGATGGATGGATAAAAAATGAAGAAAAAACACTGTCAGCCTCGGTATGACGTAATCAAGTTCAGCCTATATCAGATATCACGACAATTGGCGCCAAACCTTCCGGTTCTCGCCAAAGTCTTTATGAGATGCGGTTGTCGGCCCAATCCCAATCCCCTTTCCAGCCTGGCTGTGACCCATCGCAGTCGACTACCTTCAGGTGCACAAGTCACTAAATCAACTGAGACAAAACGGAATTCTCGGCGAGTTTTAGTTCACATTAATAATGGTCAGAAACAAGTAAAAAATGCGCCGAAGTTTCTTCGGTGCAATCGAGTTTTCTGAGCAACGTATAATGCTTTATAAAACCATCAACTATGACCGGCAGCTCTCCAGTTGCTCACTAGATGCGGCAGACTGAGGGAGCGTCCCATGGCTCCAGAAAGTGCTGCCAGATGCACGATCCATGGTTAACTTCAACCTTAAATAAAATATAAACTACTGAGGCTAGACGGTTGGAATTTGGTATGGTTGATGATTGGAGGGTGGATGATCAAAATACCAATTTGCAGTCACTTAGCCTCGGTAGTTTTCTTAAGATCCGAGGGCGGACAGAATAAAGCGCGAACGGACGGACAGAAAACTAAAATGCTTTGAAAATAATTAACAATCAGAAAAATGTTTTGAAAATAATTAACAATAAGAAAAATGCTTAGAAAACAATTAGGCACATGCACGTGTCTCTATAATACATGTCCCTGACAGCACTCGATGGTATGATATGGTATATTAATCCCGCCCCTTTCCCAGATATCGCCCCCTCCCCCCCGTCCCACCCTCTCGACCCCCACCCCACACCAAAGAAACGAAACTTTAAAAAATAATCAGTGTCTCTTATACGGCACTCGTCCGACAAAGTTCTTGTTAATTAAATTATTCAAAATCCGAAGTTTTGAAGGAATACCTTGGTCTCTAAAAGTAAGGTTAAATATTTTAAAGAATGTTACTTGAATTTCGAAAAGAAATTAACTTACATAATTTCTTTATCGCTTTATTTGGGGAGAATTTCAACAATTATTTAGTTCAATTAACTTCTGTTCTACAGTAATACACTTCTGTCGCCATATAATTACCATTATGACACCTCATTTGTTTCCTTCATCTATAATTATTTTAACAATAATATACTTCATTTTTATTTTAATTATATATAAGGCTTCTTCGTTATTTTCGTCAAACTTTTCCGACGCCTTAACTTCGGCGCTAACGCCTTAAAAAGCTACATTAATTCATTTCCATGATTTAAACCTAACTTCTAAAACCTCAACATTAACTCACTCCCATAACTTCAACATTATTAACGGAATCTCGTATTTTGCTTCAGTTCCGGTTTCGTCCACTGCCTTAGGCATCCCCAGGCGGAATTACACAAAATAAGATAGAATAACCTTAATAATAACTATAGCTGAATCTACCAGACGCAGCGATGGTCTACACACACACACACACACGCACATACACAACCTTTAGGCCTACAGAATACCATATCAACGTCGCCCGTAATTTAATTTTCTTGCCTCATGCGTTAGGCTGCTATGTCCCTTCCTATCCTGGCCTTTGTCTCTCTCTCTCTTCTCTCTCTCTCTCTCTCTCTCTCTCTCATTTACGAGATCTGAGAACGGATCATCTATCATCGTTTCTCCTTCTGTCTACGGGACCATAAAAAAAAAACTCTTTTGAAGAGCTTTACATCAACAATACCTCCTCTCGCTTATGAATGGAATGTCTCGAATTATAAATTTCCAAAAGGAGGAGATTTGGGTGTGGGCACCTTCCCCCCCAAAGCCCCATCCCCCATTCCCCCGCCCTATCATAATCACAATTACAAACATCATTATTCGTCAATATGACAATTATGATTTGCTAAATGAGATCTGACCCGGATCTTGAAAGCTCTTTGTAAACCTGAATATACGAGTAATCAGACGTACAGGAAAATTAGCGTGGATCACCATTACTATTATTATTATTAATCATTATTATTATCATTATTATTATTATTATTATTATTATTATTATTATTATTATTATTATTATTATTATTATTATTATTATTATTTATTATTATTATTATTATTATTTCTGAATATTGACATCGGCCAGTTATTAGCACATATCAGCCTGATGAGAAGAAAATAAGAAGAATGAAAGACCTATATATATATATATATATATATATATATATATATATATATATATATATATATATATATATAAATATATATATTATATAAAATCAATTCAACTGATGCTGCCATTCTCAGTAACAAATCATGCTGAAAGGGTCCACCTTCATATTTTATTATTATCATTATTTAAGAGAAGACCCTCTCTCAAGCATACTTTATTAATAGCAGCAGCCATTACTTTTAATAAAGTACATTATTATTATTATTATTATTATTATTATTATTATTATTATTATTTACGAAGAGATTAAGTATACGTATTGAAGTAGCCATTCTTTGATCAAAGTAATTATTATTATTATTATTATTATTATTATCTCCTCGACCAGAACGAAAAATTTTACGGTTATAGACATACGAGACAAGGGAACATATTCTCTCTCTCTCTCTCTCTCTCTCTCTCTCTCTCTCTCTCTCTCTCTCGCTCGCTTGACCATCCATCCGGTCTTACCCTAGCTTAGTTAAGCTACTCGCAAGCTAAGCAGGACGGCCTACACATAAAAAAAAAAAACTACCACTCGGCAAAGCAATGGTTTCGACATGGTTGATATTCACCACAAGCCTCATGATAAAACAATGGAATATCCGGCAACCAGCTGACTGGGCAAGATCAAACGCGGGAATACCTCGAATTCTGTCCCCACCCATCCTTAACCATTACCCACCCCCTTTCTCAACCCCCCCTCCTCCTCCCATAAAAGGGACATGGGAAGGAGGAGGAGGAGGAGGAGGAGGAGGTGAAGGAGGAGGAGGAGGAGGAAGATCCAAAGGGAGGATAATCAAAATGTAGGCGGTAGAAGGCCAATTGAACCAGATTGGCACAGATTCTTTCCTTCTTTTCCCTTCATCCGAAAGTTTTAACATTGTCTCCCTGAGGAGGCTCGTCGAAGGAGGAAATTCCAACGGAGAGAGAGAGAGAGAGAGAGAGAGAGAGAGAGAGAGAGAGAGAGAGACCCAGACTGACTCCTATACGCCTTGAGTCGATTACGGAAACAGCTGATTCATAGCGGGATAACACCGGGATAAGGAAACGAATCTCGGGGAAAAAAAAAGCATCAGAAGACTCGCTGTCGAATCTTCGGGTTGTCGTTTCCTCAGAAAAAAAAAAAAAAAAACAAAAAAAAAAAAAAAAAAAAAAAAAAAAAAAAAAAAAAAAAAAAAAAAAAAAAGATAACTTGAAGAGGGAGACTAAACACTGCTTTTTGTTTTTCTTCCCTTTTTCACACACAGCGTATGGAATGAAAGTACACTTTTGGACTATCGCATACGCTATGTCGCTAACGAATACTTATGGAAAATTACCAGCGTTTTATATACGCTTGATTGTATTTACCTATGACAAAATATGGTAATGTAATGTGATTAACAGTGCATAATTGAGATTGAGATTCTTAAAAAAGGTAATATGTCGCGGAAGAAACATGGCAATCTGTACTGATGTTTTTGTTTCCGCAAACCCACACACATCGGAGAGAGAGAGAGAGAGAGAGAGAGAGAGGAGAGAGAGAGAGAGAGAGAACAAGCACATCAACCGAGCTTGTTAATACTTATAAAACTGTATTTCTAAAATAAATGTGTTAAGCAAAAATTTTACGAAAAGCATGCCTAAAACGGCAGTAATTAAAACACTGCAAAATGTAATGTATACAGCAAAACAAATATATACAATACAAGAAAAATTGTGAGGCTTACAGTGTAACGAAAAACACACAATTATTAATGGCCGACCAGCAGTCACCAGATGCACGCTTGAAACGGATATAACGGACCTTTTCGTTACGTAAAAAGCGCCAACGAAACATTGCTGCACACGGCACGTCCGTCATAATACGGCGTCTGCAATCTTCGAGCGTCAACTCTCTGCAGCTTTATTAGGAGAAGCAGAGAGAAACGGCCATAAGACCTCCCCAGAGATGATTAAACCTACAAAGCAGATGTCATAATAGCATAACCCCAGAGGCGCCCCTCCGTACCCTCCCTTTTCTCCTCTCCGATGACGACAATCACATTAATCATGACTCCCCTCCCCGCCAGCACCCCTCCCCACCCCCCCCCGCCCAACTTCATCCCTGTTAGGCCTGCTCCCTTCCTGACCCCTTCTCCCCTAAACACAGACACTCCAACCACCCCCCCTTCCCCCCCCCAACCCCCACCCCCCCCCCCCCACCCCGTCACTTTACAATCGCAGTTACCCCTCGTGATGAAGAGAAATAGGTTCGAACTGATCATAGATTAAGTTCAAGTGACGCTGCCGACAACTGTCTATATCTCATAAATGAAAACGAAAGGGTTGAGAGAATGCGAGGATTCATCAATGGGAATCCGAACAGCTATAATAATATAGTCGAGCGCCTCTACAGTACATTCAGTACTGTGACGAATATATCAACATTAACGAACGTAATAACAAACTTGTACAGAATCATGTGTGAAAACAAAACAACCACCGTAAAGAGGATACATGCATATATGATAATTAAGTGAAAACATCCACGATATAGTCCAGTGTGAAGGTATTATACCCTTTCCATGCGAAAATGAGCAAAAACTATCGTAGAAGCAAGAGATAACTGAAGAAAATTATCTGGTATGGACAAAGATGCTGGTAACAAATTTGTGCATTCAAAGTTAGCTCGCCTTAACAATTTTTTTTTAGTAGAGGTATAATCTGTTCAGTTTCAAAATAATTGCTGACCAATTTAAACGCATAAATATAGACGATGTCAACTGTATTAGATATTGTGATGCGGTGTCTATGGCAGGGATTGGGCTTTAAGTCGTGCCATTCTCAATTAGCGAAGACCGATGTTGACTCAGCGGTCACAGCGATGAATTCGTACACAAAGGCTCTAATTGAATGCCTTAATAAATGAGAATCTTCTCCCTAACAAACTGAGACTAAACAAAAACAACCAGGAATTTCCAAGCATCAGAATTCCTTAACAACACGCGCCCTTCCCTCCAAGTTAAGAAATCCATGTATAACCATAACGCATTTCTATTGTCATACGAGCGCGGGCCATGCCGACGCCATTGTAATACAAGTGCATGTGATAACAGTTCGGGTGCAACATTTGGCACTAATGGCAGTACGAGATCGCAGGCAATTAGCCAATGAGCGTCGACACTCCGTCACCCAGTTAGCGGTAATTAAAGGGGGCAGTTAGAAAGACCATTAAACTACATGACGTTTTGAAAGTCAAATCCCGACGTCCATCCCCCCACCCCCCCCCCCCCCCCCCCCCCCCCCCACCCCCCCCCCCCCCCCACCACCGGACCCCCGCCCAATTATTAAGTTCACCTCCACAACGATCGCTTGCAAGCATCAGACCGCGAACTGCTTCAAGTCGCTTCGCTTGAAGTGATAAAAAAGAAAAAAAAAATAGTTACCAAGGTGACTCGTATTACCTTCCTTTCATCATTAAACCAAGCGGGTGGTATCTGGACTTTATATGGTAGTTGTACACAAACGGTTCACTTTCAAGAATTGATATTCACTTCTCTATTAATGCTGATATTACCACTGGCACTAATATTACATTCACAAGTTCGGATTGCCTTATAATAACGGTAATATTAAAGGTAATATTCCCGCTGCTATGAAAGAATGTCTGGGATAAGGGCAAGGAGGAAAGGGAGAAAGAAAGAAGAAGAATAAGAAGAGAGAGAGAGAGAGAGAGAGAGAGAGAGAGAGAGAGAGAGACTATTCCTCTCCCTTTCCAACTATCATCATCAAATGAGTCTCCTCTTCAGGCGAAATGGATTCCTATTAAGTATTACACTTACTAGGATACTACCCTTGCATTGCAGAGGATTCATCCCTTGATCCATTGACAGGATGACTAAAACTCTCCCTCCCGCGGGGCCTTACTGCCCTATTCCCTCACCCCCCCTGGCCCCAACCCACTCCACACACACACACACACACACACACACAGTCCTCAGCCCCCTTCATCTCCGACTTTTTACCCTTTTTTAATGCTTTTAATTTTTCCTGATCACACTTACAAGGATGTTTCAATTCACGCGAAAGCGCAAAATAAAAGCAAAAAATATAAGTAAATAAAAAAATACAAGAGGATATAAATAATTACATGAATTACCACTACTGTCGAACAGGTAGTACATGAATTACTCGAAGCAAGCAACTGAAGTCTCAGTGACGAGAAGAAGCAAGCAACATATGGATTGCTCTAGGCTATGCTCAAACATCACTACCACCATTAAAAAGAAAAAAAAAACATAAAAAAGCAACAGCAATAAAGTAGGAGCTTAATTCTTAAATAATACGGAAAGGAAAAACTCTCCATGACACAGCTCACGACAAGAGATGAAAGGATGTCGAAAGGAGGAAGAAAAAAAAGTGTCCCGGGGAAGAAAAAAAGTCCGAAGGAAAAAAAAAATCCCAGGGAAGAAAAAAGTCCCAAGGAAGAAAAAAGTCCCAAGGAAGAAAAAAGTCCCAGGAAGAAAAAAAAACCCAGGCAAGAAAAAATGTCCCAGGAAGGAAAAAAAGTCCTAAGGAAGAAAAAAGTCCCAGATGCCTCCCAACGACTACACACACACACACACACACAGTCCGCTAAGCCTTCGGAGAGCATTGCATAAAACAAGGGATTTAATGAGCTGCTTTTGGGGAAGGCCCAGATCACATGGATATACAGACCCAAAATGTCCATGGTCTGTTTTATGAACCATAAAGCGCTCCTCTGAAAGCCAGCGCGATAGCTCTTGGTGGCCGTCGTATAGCCAAAACAATCACGCAGGAGTGACGGAAGGACGATACAGGAGCCGTTACAACGGAACCGACGCCGGAAATGGCCATTATCAAAATGCATAATTTATCCACGGGGGGTCACCGCCCTCCCCTACCTACCACACCCCTCTGCGGTCCGCAGCCCCTCCAAAACTATCAAAGATATGACAAAAGAAATAAATTGAATGTTATCGCCGAAATACGGTTATATCTCGGGGGTGATAAGGCGAGTGATGGCTTCTGGTCTCATTAAAAGCTAACAATAGATAAGATTCCGAGCGTTCTCGCACGCACGCACGCACGCGGCTGTTACTGACGACGACTGCAGAAGCACTCGAGACAGAAACGCCGTTTCTGAGCCTCCCTCAGGAACATAGTTTGGCAGATGGTACTACGTACACAGGCGAGGGCACCAAGGCTCGGCGTCTCAATAAAAGCTGCTTGTTCTAAGCGCGAGTATGACTCTACTACGTTGTTGGAGATTAAGCTGGCCTTATACCAGCACGGGCTCTTGCTCATAGAGCAGCCCGTAGGAAGAACTCTACTAGACTACGATCTTAATTTCATTCGAAAACTTTTATTAAGAAATGCGAAAACATTCACACGAAGCATACCTAAAAGACAATCGACTTGCGCAGTAAGCATCCGGAACTTAACTTCTAAATTAAATAAAACCGTGAAAAAAAAGATAAGTGGAAAATAATTCGATATAATCACCAGGAAAATAATTTTCTACAAAAGTGACCATTTGGTAGAATATATATCAATTCCCAGAAACTGACAACTGCATTAGGCCGAGGTATTTGAATTTACGAATTACTTTTGGCATTAGGATAGATTATAACTGCAGGCCATTTAGAAGAGCTCTCTCCTTATGGAATTACTTTCGGCATTAGACCAGATTATAACTGCAGGCCATTTAGAAGAGCTCTTTCCTTATGGAATTACTTTTGGTATTAGACTAGAATATAACTCCAGGCCATTCAGAATACCTCTCTCCTTATGGAATTACTTTCGGCTTTAGACCAGAATATAACTGCAGGCCATTTAGAAGAGCTCCCATATGTGTGTGTGTGTATACTATATTTCAACATTACCTATTATATATATATATATATATATATATATATATATATATATATATACATACATATATATATAATATATAGTATCATAGTATTATATATATATATATATATATATATATATATATATATATATATAAAATATATATATACACACACACATATATATATATGTATATGTGTATATATATATATATATATATATATATATATATATATATATATATAGTATATATATATATATATATATACAACCATCAGCGAAGAAAGTTATAGTTATTGAAGAGGGGCTGAGGGGTTGAACCAGACCATATAAATGCTTAGGCCCAGTGACATGGAACATTAAGAGAAAACAATGACTAGAGGGAACCAGCACCGTCCACTCCAGGGAGGAACAATACAACATAAGACCACCAAGGGAACAGCACCCAGGCTTCGACTGGATGTTCCACTGGATAATGGCCTTCCATCAGAAACATTCCATCCGAGAGAGAGAGAGAGAGAGAGAGAGAGAGAGAGAGAGAGAGAGAGAGAGAGAGATGTGATCGCACGCATCGTATCGAATCAAAACAGATACATACAAAAGAGTGAATTCATCCATATCATAATTCAAACGCAAAGAAATGTATGGCCACGTTTAAAACTATTGTAAATGGAATAACGCAGGTATCCCATCACTTGGACGCATGTATAAATGTATGGGTACAATCATACACACGTGTACATTACCCAGTATACTTACACACAATGCGTAAAATGAGAGACTGCATTCATGCATAAGCGTGTATGAATGCTTACGCATTAATACATAGCGTGAATGTGTATACCTGCAATCACACATTAATTTACGTGCAAGTAATGTGGTAAAAGGTGTTCCCGCATTCACATAAACGTATGTGACTACGTTTGCATTTCACACAAAATGGGATAGGACGTATGACTGCATTCACACACACACACACACATACACACCCATGTACGGGCGCTTACGTATTTACACAGAATGGGATAACAGATTCGATTAGAAGGGGAAATGAAACATAAAAAGAAATGGACGGGGAAAAAGGGGAAAATAGCAAATGAAAGAAAGGAGAACAGGTTCCCTGGAAAAGGAAAGGAAAGGAAAGGGGAGAGGGAAAAAGCAGATGCAGGAAAAAAAAAGGAAAGCAAAAAAAAAAGTCTCCCAAAGGTAGGAAGAACAAGAGGGAAAAACGAGAGAGAGAGAGAGAGAGAGAGAGAGGAAATCCCTTACAGAAAGGAAGAGCGCAGACACACACACACACACAACACCCACAAGAGAGAGGAAATTCCCTTGAATAAAACGAACGGGGAAAAAGAGAAGGGGAGAGGAGAGAAGGAGAAGGAAGAGCTCGGAAGAGGAGAGAGAAAGGAGAGAGAGAGAGAACGAAAATCAGCTCCGAATCACGAATATGTGAGAATATTCTCTTCAGTGAATGCACAAGAAAAAAAAATCAATCAATCAGGAAGACACTTGTTTTCAATACTAAATATCCGTAATACCTCTGTTTCGTGTTTGTTTGTTTGTGTTTACAGTTCCGCAGAGGAAAAACACATTTAATACAATGTAATTTGGAAAGCCATTACCCCATGTGTACTTCGCGGGAGAGTTAAGCCATTGGCTTTTATTCGTAAGCTGCTTAAAAAGGCCCCATTGGCAATTTTTAAATGATGGGGACTGATTTAAACTGCTTCTTCCCCTGACTCAGCCCTGGAGAGAAGAATAAGAGAGAGACAAGAGAACGAGAGCGGAAGGAGACGAGAGAGAGAGAGAGAGAGAGAGAGACAGATTCATGGTTTAATGGTTGGTCATTTTTTTGGGTTGCTGGCTACATAAGTTACGAGAGAGAGAGAGAGAGAGAGAGAGAGAGAGAGAGAGAGAGAGAGAGAGAGAGAGAGAGAGATTCGTGGTTTAATGGTTGATATTTTTGGGGGGTTGCTGGCTACATATGTTACGAGAGAGAGAGAGAGAGAGAGAGAGAGAGAGAGAGAGAGAGAGAGAGAGAGATTCACGGTTTAATGGTTGATATTTTTGGGGGGTTGCTGGCTACATATGTTACGAGAGAGAGAGAGAGAGAGAGAGAGAGAGAGAGAGAGAGAGAGAGAGAGAGAGAGAGAGACTAATGTTTTGTAAATGACAGATTGTTTACAAGCATCATCACCACTATCCTATTTCTATCCATTATGCAACAAGGTCGACAGTTTTTCTTAAAATGAAATGTTAATAAATGTAAGATTTTCTAGTTATCCATAAACTATGATACTTAAATGAAATTTTGAGCATTTAAACTATTATCTTTTCAGAATATAAAATTGTGGATACAGGTCTAAAGTGATTTCTATTGAATATACAAGTAGATTAATAAGCTAAGAGAGTTACATAGAAAGTCATTATCACCATCCCGTAAAATCAAACAACAATAATGATGATGTAGTGATGTATACGAAAATGCATTCGCTCTCGTTAGCATGCAAATGGTCAAGAAATGAACACGGAAACGTTAGAAAAATTACAAGCAACCACTTTTTATATCAGAAAACATTGAGAGTCAGGACTCTATACTTTGAGAATACTGAAACGCCAACGTTAGGAAAAGTAGGAACTGAAACGAGAATTCTAAACTGACTTGGCAATATTTAATAGAGAACAACCTGAATGAACTGTCCATGTTTCGTATTGGAGAGTGACGCCAACTTCACGCTGGAATAACTGCTTCATATATTCACAGAGAACTTGATATTTCATAAGGTGTTGAGATAATGAGCAATATCACTGCGGATATGATGTGTGTATGATGCTAGATTTGAAGCCTCTTCATAGCACCATAACAAACATGTCGTGAAGTAAGTAAAAGAAACTACCAATGACTGAAACAATTCACAACATGGGAGGGGAGAAGGGAACATGACTTAGGTTTATACAACTAACACACTAGCGAGAAAGAGATCAGTGTACGTACGTGTTCCTTATCACAAACCAAGGTCAATGGGACCATATCAGATCAGAAGCCATAAACCTGACGGAGGACAATTGAGCTTTTAATGATAAAGACTCTGACTTTTCCTTTAACGAGAATTTTTTTTTTTTTCATACAATAGAGGGTTTCTAAAAACATATCCCCATCCTCGAAGTTCCAAGTGTCAAGATTATCAAAAAATAGTGAAACAAGATACGATATCATCTCAAAATAAAGAGAAAGACAATGACAGAAAAAAAAAGATAAAAAAAGACCTTTCGCAGTGCGTGCAAACGTAATCTATTTACAACATAGGGCAGTTCTCCATCTGAAAATAGCTAAATGTCAAGTCAAGTCAGCACGTCAGCCCACATTTTAATCAGGACAAGTCAAGTCAACACACATTTTAATCAGCACAAATCACAACTCATGAAATAATATACTAAGTTTCCATTTTACAAATTCTGTCTCTAGTTCTAATCCCAATTCTCTCTCTCTCTCTCTCTCTCTCCTTTCCCGACGAGAAAGCCAATGTCCCACGTTGCTCGAGCTCCTTCGTGAGTCCTCATTATTTCTCCTCAACCCTCGTTAGCCGGTGAAGAGGACCAGGCCTCTCTTTTCTGAACCCTCAAAAAGGAAATACTTCACACTGTCTTCATAACAAACCAAAACCCTTCAAAATTCCGACGACTCCCTCCAAACTCGATGTAATTAAAACACTCGCTTTCAAGATCGTCCTACCGTTGCGCAGGGGTAAGGGGTAAGGGGTGGGTTTGGGGGGAAGGGGGGCGACCCTCACAGGATTCCTTTGATCCTGCTCCCATACATATACTCAAGGTCCTAGAAGGAATTTCTCTCCATCCAACACCAACTCCCCCCCTCCTCTCCTTTGTTTTCTTCTATGGAGTACAAACTTCCAGTCGAAATCCAAACGAATCTCTCTGGAATAATTCAAAACTTAAATTTTACTACTTCTCCTCCAGACTGCACAATTAAAAACAAACTAAATAATAATAAAAAAAACACTTAGTATAAATCAAACTACAAATTTTGTTCTCTTATAACCCGTGATTCTCAGAAGAAAATTATCGGACCATTTTGTACTTACAACGTATCTTTTCAATTTTCCTCCCAACAAAATTAATTTCAACCCATGATTTAATTTTCCCCACTAGTTTCGGCCAGTGATTAAGGCTGTCTTAAATGAACACCCTTCCCTTCAATTAAGAAAAAGTACCTTACAATAACGTAATGGAAAGCCAAGTGCGGACACAAGATAAGCTCACTAGTCTAGAAAAAAAATATGAAAACATCGAAAGCAGATTCAGACTCATCTAAGATCTTTTGCATATTATTATAAAAGTGATAAAATACAAAGGATCCTAGATACCATGAAACCTATGAATTTGAAAGAATTGTTTGGTTATTCAAAAACCTTTACACACGTCAACAATATATCACCAGTATATGCCTTTCACCCTCTCTGAGGATGTCACGCTTCAAAATGTTTTAGCAAGTTTTCTGGGACGAGTGGTGTTAGCCCCATGGCCTGTTCTCGTCCAGCGGCCGAACTTTAACCCACGGTAACCAAACTAAACAAGATAAACAATACTACAAAACAAGCCAGCACTTACATGTACATTACGAGGGCCCAAATCGAATCGAGTCAGCAGTGCATCTACTGTATATACATCTAACAAATGGAAAGACACTCATGGCCTTACACATATCATGCGAGACATAAGCCAATCAAATTTAAAAACAGGACATAAAATATGATTTAAAGAGGATGAATGACAAAACAAATGAGTTTTGGTATTCGTGCTGGACGAGGAAATATAAGTAGAGATAGTTCTGCGTTAGTTAGCAGGAAACCTCACTCATGTTTCTGAAAATGGGAGTAGTTGTGGGAGAGGGGTTGGGGTGGGGGGGGGGGCGGTCATGAAACAGAGGGCAATGGTATACCGAAAAAGGGCAGGGGGACAGGAGAGAGCCATGGAGGGATAGGTATGAGGGGTGAAGAGGGGCGGGGGGAGGGGGGGGTGGATAATACAAGGAGCAAGGGGAACGCTTCCATATATTTGAGCTAACTAGTATCTTGAGAGGGGAGGGAGAACCTCTCATAAATTTGTGGGGGAAATCTGAGGACATGTTTGCAAGGGCTTCCTTGCGATTACATGCTGAGAATGAAGCATTGCCAAATGATGACTGTGCTTTCTTAATGAGGGAGAGAGAGGTTCTTTCTTTTCAGAAAGGAAGAGTATTTCATTATAAAGGCAGTAAATTTTCCAGAAATAATAGGAAGTTTCCTAGTGAGAGAGTCCTTGATAAATGATTAGACGTCAGCTGTTACTAAGATCTCTATGAAAGAAATACCCCTCAATAAATCATGACTGTAGTTCTAAATAAATTTGAAAAAAAAATGAGAAACAGACGTAAGAACGACCAATAATAATGATTGGGGTTATTATGAAAAACCCATACTTACAAAAAAATGACCAAACTAGTCGTAAACGTTTCGAAAACAGGACAGATACCACATAAAAGAAAACAATAGATGACACTAATAACAAAAAGAAATAAAAGGGCTGAACTACAGCAAATTCACGATGTTAAGTATAAAATAAAACTATCGCGAGCGGAGAAGTTTTTTTTTTTTTTTTTTTCCTACGCGTATTAGTGTTGAAAGTTTGATAATGTACGAGCACGCTGTTTTCGAGATAAAAAATGCTGGGCTATAATTCAGTGTTAAGCAAGCAAGACAGGATACCGAATTACCGTTCGCCATCTAAAATACCTTCCGCCGACAAAATTAATGCTTTGGGTACGCTAGGGAGTGATTACGTGCGTGTGCACTTACGCATATTTGTGTATAAAGTTACGAGTGTTTTATGCACAAACACACGTACATTTGCGTCTGATTATGCATGAATATATATATATTATATATATATATATATATATATATA
>NC_087209.1:26964641-26979641 GCF_015104395.2 Macrobrachium nipponense | reverse complement strand
AGTCTCTCTACGTATTATGTATTGAAGCGAGAAATGGTAACCACGATATTAAGAAAAGGAGAAAGGAAATTACCAAAAATTCCAAACGAAAGTTAGAATTCGGATGATAACATGACATTACTGAACAAAGGAAGAAAAGGATATGAACAAATGTTCTCTATGTTAAAACACAAGAAAGGGAATTATTAAATAGTCTAAAATTTCATAAAAACTCATTAATTCTACAGCAATTCTAAAACCTAAACAATGGAACTAAATCATTTAATATAGTCGAGATGTAGGAACAATACCAAAACTGTACGAAATTTTGAATTAAAACCATGAAAAACCAAAATTTAGGACAATACAAATGAAGAAAGAAAAATTGGTGGAAACGAAGGCACAATATAGAAAATAGGAAAATAGATAAATTTAAATAAAAAATCATGACACAGGATAGGGTGAACAGTTCCCATATCAGAACGGATATTCAAGAGAGAGAGAGAGAGAGAGAGAGAGAGAGAGAGAATTTTACGCAGCGTACAATGAATACATGTATAAAAAATTATATGATAAAGGCTGAAATATGCGGAATTCATAACTAAAATGTACGGCGATGCGACAATCTTTGAAAATCTATGAAAATATCTAAAAGCTATGAAAAGTGTATGGAAAATAGTGCACATTACAGAAAAAAAGAAACACGAAAAATAGAATAAAAAAGAAACAAAGAAAAAATCATAACACGATAAAGGACGGACAGTTTCCATTATCAGAGTGGATATCCAGAGAGAGAGAGAGAGAGAGAGAGAGAGAGAGAGAGAGAGAGAGAGAGAGAGAGAGAGAATTCTTGGTCATGCGGAAAAGTGGCCGAGGATAGCGTGGAGACGAGGAGCAAAAAAAATGCAAGAAATAATAACGAGAGGTAATGGCATTAAAGGGGAAGGGACGGAGATGGAAACAATAGTATTAAGGGAGGAAGATACACCGTCAAAAGATACAATAGAGAGAGAGAGAGAGAGAGAGAGAGAGAGAGAGAGAGAGAGAGAGAGAGAATGGTTACTGGATCAGAGAGATCAGACCAGAAAATTCAAGTATAAAGAACATTGAATATTAAAAAACTTTGAGAGAGAGAGAGAGAGAGAGAGAGAGAGAGAGAGAGAGAGAGAGAGAGAGAGAGACTTGTATAGATGACGTTGTTGCGCCAAAGAGAACAAAACCAACTGCATTCAAAATGACCATCTTGGTTACTATGAGAGAGAGAGAGAGAAGCAGTAAATCACGACATAAAAAGATGAGGAAAGGCAGACGAAAATAGAAGAGAAATCTTATGGACGCAAATAGCAAACAAGACAAGAAATATTTATTAACACATACTTAAAAAAAAACATCTATTTAAGACAAGACAAGCCGAGACACGAATCCACAAACCCCACAGAAACACACATACATATATACACACAAACACACACACATACACACAGTCATTCTCCCGCTCTTCCAACTCAACACCAATTCCGAAAGGAGAACAAGACACAAGAAAATGGGAGGAGGAGGAGGAGGAGAAAAAAAAAATCATGCTCAGCCAGAGGAACCAAAAGGTGTCGGACATAAAAACAAGACGCTCACTATTTCTACTGGGGGCGAGGCAGACGGCGGCACAGATAGGCGTTCCTGAAGGGGAAAATGGAAAAAGAGACATCTACAAAAAGATAGGCAAAAAAGGATTCTGGCATAAGATATGCCGTAAGTTGTTTCTCTGCACCACTGACATCAATATCTATGTAGGCATGTCTTTATATATATACACAGTATGCAAAATACATGTATGTATGTGTTTCAGGGTGTGAAATGAGCTGATTAAAGTGTAGTAGAGATTACAGATATGCAAACACATTAAAACTACAAGAAAAAAGGATGTTTAAATCAAAAAGCTCAGATAAGAAATCTACCATCATCATGAAATAAATCTTTGTACAAAGACTTACCACAGAAATCGACGCCTAAGAGCAATAATCTATACTATGACATCCCCAAAAATAGGGAGTAGAGAGAGAGAGAGAGAGAGAGAGAGAGAGAGAGAGAGAGAGAGAGAAGAGAGAAAAAGAGAGAGAGAGGAGAGAGAGAGAGAGAGAGAGAGAGAGAAAGTATACGCAGTCCTCAGAGCCAGGATCCCCCAAAAGGTCCTCGGAGGGCCATACATCATAATGGGCTCCCAAGTTGGAGCTCCTTCCGTTGACTGAAGTCATAAAGTTTCCGGTTAATCAGCTCTCTTGAGTTATTGCTCAATCAAGAGGACGCACACTTGATAATTTAGTGCGAGACGGATAACTGTGATTTGTCCTAATAAATGGTATCACACTCTGTCATCCCAAAGAAAAGTTTCTGGCGAGGAAAACTCAGGAAGCATTTATTTTTTCCAGGACATTGCCCCATGCATCACTTACATGTACTGTAAATCAAGATGGAGTATGTATCGATAATTTCTTTTAAAAAAAGACTTATTAGACGCCTACCAAATCGCGAGGAATCCCCAATTGGAAAACCTCAAAATATCACGACATAGACGCGACAACTTAAATTTTCACTCTTGCAATTATGGCCACAAAAAATAAACTGAACGGTTCTGTATCATGCTACACGTGAGGTCGCGAAAACCTTTCATTTGGTTCCCTCATTAGCATTTTGTCATTCGCTCTTTGCCCATTTTCAAAAAGATGACCTCACATTTTTTTTTTTTTTTACCCCAAACTTCCAACAGCATTTTTTAAAACATTTCGGCGAGGTAATGGAGGTGCGGCGCGCGCACACACACACACACATGTACACCACACACCCACACACACACAGAATCACATATATACACCACACACACACACACACACCACACACACACATACAGACTCACATGCTGAAGACACAAACGAGCGCATTTCTGGCCGAACCTAATCAAGAAGAAATCGAAGTCATACTCACTAACATTTACGACCAGGATTAACTCTGACAAGTCTCATAATTTGACAGTGGCTGCTACTTACCTGTAAAGATAAAAAAATGAAACAATTAGCATAATTCTAGGAATTGCTGGTATCAACATTATGATTAATGGACGCCACTAACCATCAACTGTAACCACTCATTCCGTCTAAGATTACAATTAAGAGGGCATATAAGAATCTAAATAGTTATATGTTGCCATGACTATTTAGGGGCACAGTCTACGTGTATATATGTATGTATGTATATATATATATATATATATATATATATATATATATGTATATATATATATATAGGTGTAGATATGATATGTATATATATATATTATATATATATATATAATATATATATATATCAATTATATTATATATATTATATATATATTTATACATACATACATACATACATACATGTATACATACATACATATATAAAATATTTTTGCATATATGTACGTGTTTCAATGATATTAATCCTCTCTGGCAGAAGGAAAGTAGACAAACTAGCGCATCATGGTGAGGATCTCTCTCTCTCTTTCTCTCTCTCTCTCTCTCTCATCTCTTCTATCTCTCTCTCTCTCTCTCTCTCTCTCTCTCATGAGAGCGTTAAATGTCATTGAGATATAATGTCAGATGGATTATGGCAAGAAAAGCATTCTGAAATATAATCGCAGCTTAGGAAAACGAAAAGCAGTTTTTAAAAATCAAAGGATTCAGGGTTCCAACAAGCTATATTTGCAGTCTTCACACCTGACTCAAAATCCTACTATAATTTGTTTGAAAAAAAATATGGGGCATGTACAGTTCGCACACCTGCAGAAACTCTTCAAACGCATTCGCGTGCAATTTAGTCTCAACATTAAACTTTGCAATAAAAATCATTTATACAGTTTGTAAACAGTGAATTTATTTAGATTTTATAAAGACATAAAACAGATAGGAACCAACAAAACGGCTCGAACATTTAACAGAAATGAGCTTCAGAGACTGGTTCTAAAATATCCATTTCAGGCTGAACACTTGTGTAGATAACAAAAAAAAAAGTTGTTTGTATAAAAGTAATTATGCTTGCAAGCGCATTAATCCGACAATGCTGAAGCACAACTTTCGGAATTCTGGCTGATTAAATTATCCAGTTTTGTGGATTGACAGACAAGAAATTAAATTTTTTAATATAGTCATAAAAAACTGTCACACGAAAATGTCACACGAGGGAAAATAAAAATTTAATGATACGACGTCAGTAGAAGTGGGTGAACTAAATATGTGCAATGCGCAATAATGGAGAGAGAGAGAGAGAGAGAGAGAGAGAGAGAGAGAGAGAGAGAGAGAGAGAGAGAGGTTAGGAAAAAAAGGTCAGGAGCACTAAAACGAAACAGAACTTAATGGACATGCAAATGGGCCGTCAATTACTGTGTAGTGTAATCTAAAAATCGATGGAAACAAGTCTTACAAACGGCCAACCCCTGTCGACCCCTTTCAATTTAAACTAATTACAATACGAGGAATTTCGAAAAAAAAACAAATTAAAAAAGCAAAGCCATTTTACGGTTTTGACTGATACGAAGTCAAAAAATACTCTGAACTCACAGCTAATTTATTTTCATACTCCAGCTGACTTAAATGCTTTGACAAAAATACTTGTCTAAGAAGGGTGCCAAGTCTTAAAACTGCCAACCCCTAATATAACTACAATATGAGGTATTCAGAAAAAAAGGTAATTTTTATCGCTTTGTCAAAACATACAACGAAAAAACTGAAATTTTCATCCTTCATTTGTTTCGATCGATGCTTAGCCAAGGACACAATGTTCGCCGGGTAATGAACTTTTTATCCTTAATCTGTTTTGCTCAATAATTTGTTTAAAACAATCTTATGCTCACTGGGTAATACATATTCATCCAAATGCTTTTCCTGAGGAATTGTCAACAACCCTGTATGGCCTGCAAATTTTGGTTTTCTACAAAGGAAACATTTTGTCTGTCCGTCCGCCCTCAGATCTTAAAAACTACTGAAACTAGAGGGTTACCAATACGTATGTTGAAAACCCACCCTTCAATCATTAAACATACCAAATCGCAGCCCTCTAACCTCAGTAGTATTTATTTTATTTACGTTTAAAGCTAGCAATGATCGTGCGTTTGGCACCGCTATAGGGATAGACAACACAGGCCACCACCGGGCCGTTACTGAATGTTTCATGTGTCGCGGCAGTGTGTTTTATGGGGCCGTGACTAAGTTTTTCATACAGCATTATACGCTGTACAGAAAACTTGACTACGCCCAAGAAACTCATTTTTTACTTGTTTTCTCTTTCATCTACTTTGACGAATACGTTTTCGAAAACTGTGACCACCAGTAGAAATGTGTATACTTCAGCTAACTACTAAACTTCCACTGAGTAAGATACCATTAAGAGACTTAAATTGGGTCGATCAATTCGTTTGACATCATGGAAATCTTGATTTATGCAGCCATTAAGAATAAAATGTCATTTTGCATAATTATAATTTCAAATGCTGCTGGCTGATTACAGCAATGATACTATTTCGTTGTTATTACTGGTATCAGTAAATATCATAATTCCCGCTTGGACTGATAACGTTAACTTTCCTTTCGTTATCACAAAGGACATCGTTTCATTATTTCATCGACTGAATAAAAGTATAATAATCATTATCTATTATCTGTTCGCCGTGAAATAAGTTGGTGAAAACACGAAGCAAAAATTACGACACAAAAGCAGATGAACTGAGGTGAATATTTGATTATTTCGCTTCAAGCATTTGAACGGTGGGATCGCTTGAGGGAGCTTTGCCCTTCTGTCAAATTTGAAGAAATTACCCAGAGGGCCAAAAGCAGCACAGGAGAGAGAGAGAGAGAGAGAGAGAGAGAGAGAGAGAGAGAGAGAGAGAGAGAATCAATGGTGCATTCTTAATAATCACGCGACCCTCTGGACTTTAAATTCCCTCCCTTGACTCCTCTCCAATACCCAATCCCCTCCCCCCTGCAACCCCTTACCCTTAGTCAGTCTCTCTCTCTCTCTCTCTCTCTCTCTCTCTCTAACCCCGCAGGGCTACCGCCTTCCCCTTTCATTCTGCCGTATCCTTCCCACCCTCCTATTGTAACCTCTTTGCCATTACCCTTACACCACCCATCCCCCCCCCTCTTACACCCCCCTCACCAATCCCCCTTCCCCAATCATCATACACCACCACCGGTTCCCTTGGTCACTGATTCTCCTCGCTTCAACTTGGCTGTAATCTTCCAGTACCATCACTAATTGCTTTATTGCTTAATCTTCATTCCGTCTGGGGGGGGGTTACTACAGTACAGGTTTATGCTTAAATCTGCTCTAGGTTACGAAATGATATCAATGGTAATACTATAGTAGATTCACATCACCCGTGCTTCTGATGTCTAGGCCAGTTCCTTACGACTCTCCTGATTGGCTGTTGATAAGCCAATGGTAGGGCAGGGCTGGAAACTCTCAGTCTCTCTCGAGAGTTCACATAGGCAGGATGTGTGTTCCTTCCCTCCTGAGGGATACGTCTTTCAAAAGTATCCCTCGGGAGAAGTGGAACATACATCCTGCCTAAGTGAGTTCTCTCTCGAGACTGGGAGTTTCCAGCCTTGTCATTAGCTAATCAACAGCCAATCAAGAGCGTCGTAAGGGACTGGCCTAGGCATCAGATGCAGCGTGAGTGAATCTACTATAGTTTTGATGAATCATCAAAAACGAAAACGAGAAGACACTTAAGCAAGTGAAAAATTTACTTTCTCCTAAAATAGTCGTAGGAATGGTAACCCAACAGCCCAGAAATTTACTTTCTCCTAAAACAGTCATGAAGAATAGTTTGTTTGTATGGAGTTTTACGTTGCAAGGAACCAGTGGTTATTCAGGAACGGGACCAACGGCTTTGCCTGACTTCCGAACCACGTCGAGAGTGAACTTCTATCACCAGAAATCCACATCTCTCACACCTCAATGAAATGACCGAGAATCGAACTAGCGGCCATCGACGTGTTACGCCAACACCATACCGACCACACCACTGAGGCGCTTCATTGGGAATGGTAAAGCAACAGCCACTAACACATTAATTCGTAGCAATTAATGTGTTAGTGTGGTGTGAAGGCTTCAGTCATCTTATATAAATTATCAGCTGCACCCTCCATTTTTTTTTAGTTGTAGTAACAGCAGCAGCAGCAGAAGTAATAGTACTAGTAGTACTACAGCTACCGGGGAAAGTATTTAACACTTGAAAACTATTGGAGAACTTAAGAGGGGCACACAAGAGACCTTAAGAGAGAAAAGAAGGGAACTATCCGGGGAATATTAAGGGTAGTTGAAACGAAAAAAAAGGGGAACATGAGAGGAGAAAGAGAAAGCTGAAAAGGGAAAACAAGGGAACACACAGACAAAATGGACAGATAAGAAAAAAATGGGTATTTGAAGGAGAAATAGAACCAAGTCCATGGGGAGAAAAAAAGTGAAAACTCTAGAGGAGAAAATAACAGAAACTTGAAGAGGTGAAGCAAGGAACTACGAAGAAACAAAAGAGGAACTTTAAAGAGGAAAAACAAGGGAAAACTTTAGAGAGGGAGAGGGTAGGAGGTAAGGAGGGATGGAGGGCAGACGTAAGCTCTCTTTTGTCTATAGAAAGGTGGATCGCCTTAAGGGGTTCTGGTAATTCAGCTCGGGGAGAGGTTAATCGTGAAATTCGGTCACCTAAGAAACCACTTTTTTTTTTCTTTTTTTTTTATTCGGCTTGCCTGTAATTTTAAAGTGCACCTGTTTTTAACTTTCCTTCTGCTAAGAGTACAGCTGCATTCATAGATTGTACGTTTTGATTCTTAATGGATGCGCAAAAAGAAAACTGATGATAAAAATTGAACCGTGTTGTGGTAATAGAATACAGATAGGAAATTCTTCACCTCTATATATATATATATATATATATATATATATATATATATATATATATATATATATATATATTATATATATATATATTATATATATATATATATATATATTATATATATATATATATATATATATATATAATCAACAATGTGTGCTGAAAACTAACAAATTCAGCTGCCAATTATAATAACGGGTGCATTTAATACAAATTAGCAAATCGAAATCCCAATAATCAGCATTCTTCAAAGACCTCTGACAAAACAAGAACAACAACAAACACGAAGAACAAGCTTTATACTAAACATTACTTAATTCCAACCATGGCGACACAAGTCACTGAATAAACTGGGAGATGATAGAGAGAGAGAGAGAGAGAGAGAGAGAGAGAGAGAGAGAGAGAGAGAGAGAGGCCACTTTCAGGGAAGGAAAGGGGGTGTAGTGAATGAACACAGAAATCCAGTTTCTGTAAATGGAGGAAATGTATATACATACTCATTAACAAGAGCAATACCTTTGGCATTACCGCGCACCTTTAACGGCCGACGTTGAAAGTATAGCAAACCATTCCTATGGTTATGAACCACAGTCAGGACTTCCCAAGGACAAAATCAATATTAATTTAAAATGTATAACGGGTCGTTCTTCTTCTAGAGGACATGCATATGAAATGAATATGTTTTTGCAGTTTCTAATGCAATTTGCCTGAAGACTTGTGATATTCTGCACGCAATTAGAATGATATTGAAGAAAAATAGCATGGATATGCTAGTAATAAGAGAGAGAGAGAGAGAGAGAGAGAGAGAGAGAGAGAGAGAGAGACTTTCTACAGTGTATGAATCGAATATCAATGAAACTTGAAAATAAGTTGAAGAAAATTCTCGGAGAGAGAGAGAGAGAGAAGAGAGAGAGACTGAAGAAACGTGTCGGAGAGTGTTTGTGTGGAGAGAGAGAGAGAGAGAGAGAGAGAGAGAGAGAGAGAGAGAGAGAGAGAGAGAGAAACAGGATAGGGGGACCTATAAACGCGTTATCCCGCCAGCCCAAATGTTGTCCCAGATTACGTCATCCTCCCCGGGGATTGCTAAACCCCCAACGGGGATTCTGGTGGGGAGGAAAATACCAAACGTAACAAAGCCCTCCACCCCAGTCAAGTGTTTCCCAAGCAGCATTTTCGACGAAATTAAATTGAGGAACGTATAGGAACATTCATGGCATTGTTCGAAATCTGAATGCTAAAAAATAAACCACCCCTCTCTCTCTCTCTCTCTCTCTTTCGTATACAAACATATACAAACACATAATGGAGATCTTTCAAAGGAACTGTTAAGAGTTTCCAAAGTTTAGGATACTAGTATATATATAATATTATACTAATAAAAAATACATAATTATATATAATAATGAGATATATAATACATAAATTAATGCCAACCTCTCACACTGGTATATATTTATTTTCTGCTACAACTTAAATGGACATTATTTAAAAAAAAATAAATATACTAACAAAACTATTCACTTCCCCACCTTTGTCTCTCTCTCTCTCTGGAACTTTTTTCAACATAACTGCATTAATTTCTGGAGATAAACATACTGGCGCATATACATAATTACAGATAGCCGCTCACCCTGGCATATTTATCTCATCTTTGTAATGGCACAGATGGTGATTATTTGACTGATAAGAATAAAAGCTAAAACAACTATTCTCTCTCTCTCTCTCTCTCTCACTCTCTCTCTCTCTCTCTCTCAGAACGGGAGCTAGTCGGGACAGACAGGTCACCCCCACAGGTGCTTTCACCGAGGGCTTAGCAGCTTCCCAATGCCTACGTGATGAGCAAGACAAACCCGACGTCAAGATTGATGTCGAATCTGGAGGGAAGTGTAAACGAAAAGGATGGTCGACCTTCCTTCCTTTCTTTCCATTCTTTTTTTTTTCTTCGCTCCCCGAGTCGTCGTCGTAGCCGTCGATCTCGGCGTTTGACTGACGAGAAAGAAAAATCGACCAAAGGTTCCGGAGGAAAGGAGAAAAATCGATCGATAAGCGAAACCACGTGCTTTTCCCTCCGCCGCGTTCCGATCCGCGTCGATGTGAATGTAACTAGTCTTACACATCTCGTATACATTACAAATACAAGACTCCAGATAAATACTGGCTTTAAATGGGTAATTTTAATCCGAGACAATATTAAAATACAACAGACACTCTTTGACGAACAGAAACGTTAGTTAAACGAACGGAGGCATAATTTTTTAGGCCGAAGCCAGCATTGTTGACGTCCCTTACTCAGGCAAACGGACACATGATTACTTTCCACCCCACGCCTTAGCCGGCGCGTGGTCTTTTCCTCCCCCTTCCCTACTTGCCACGAAAAAATGCCTCCTAAAACGATTTTCTTACACAAACTTTAAATGCAAATGAGATCAAATCAATCAAAGAATCCATTGAATCTGCCGCAAATGGAAATTGAACGCACACGCGTTTCCACCACACACACAGAGAGAGAGAGAGAGATGAGAGACGAGACGAGAGAGAGAGAGAGAGAGAGAGAGAGAGAGACAGGGGGGGGGGGGTTGTTGGGGGGGGGGGGGGGGGTTTGTTAGCGTGCTTCCGCAAGCCGTATTTGAAAATGCAAACTGGGGAGTTTTACCCTGAATTATACATGGAAACCAATTAACAAATGCGTACATAATATATACATATGTATGTAGGTGCATAATAGGGCATGCGTGTTTTGAGTGTGTGTGAATATCTTATGAGTGGTTTCACTCTTGTAGGGGGTGTGGACTACCCTTCCTCCAAGGGACTACCTCGTCGAGGCCAGCCACCCACCCCACCCCCCAACCCGCCCCAACAGTGGACACAAGCATTGGGTTTCATCCTTCTCTACTCTGGCAGCTACCAACAGCAGTCGTCTAACAGCTAGGTACATAATTTACAGCTTAGGTCCTTAAGAATAGAGGCACAATGGATTTTAAGGGGACGTTTGTCCGGTTCCTTAGTCGCAAGGCTAGCATACAACGATAGCCAGTGACTATGACCACTCAGCCACTGAGGAGGTATAAATTGATGTCGATTCTGCTATATATATACAATTATATATACACACACACACATATATATATATATATATTTATACATATATATATATATACATACAGTATATTAATATAAATATATATATATATGTATACATTATATATATATATATATATATATTATATATATATATATATATATATATATATATATAGATATATATAATATATATATAGATATAATATAATATACACACATTAAACAACATCTGGTATTCTGAAAAAATATGTCAAACGGATCACTGCCGCCGCTGACAGCACTAGAGGCGCTCCATAATTAGCGTAATTCTCTTTCCGTGAACACTCTGCGTGGCCATTAATACTCTCTTCCTCCAATTATGCGAATGTTTCCCCCGAGGTCTGCTTGCGTGAGAGAGAGAGAAAGAGAGAGAGAGTATGTGATTGTGTTTGCAAAAAAAAAAAAAATTTGCGAGCGTATGTTGGTTCAGAATATGTATACGCCGTAGTGCGTAAAGGTACACGCCCGGTTTTTGTTAATACGCAGCTGTGCGTATACAAGTGTGATTTTGTGAGTTTGTCCACGTGTTTGCATGCGTGCTTGCGCATTTATTCACACGCGAGCGTCAAGTTTACATGGCTAGCAACCATGTGTGTGTGTGTGTGTGTGTGTGTGTTTAAGTGCGATCTTGAAAGTTATTTTGTGCGTCCGTTTGAGTTGTGCGTGTTTAGGTGTTTACAGATATTGTACGCGGATATTATAACATCAAACGTATTTCATACCTGCGAGTGCTGCTATAAACAAGTAACGAATAATATTACCATTTTCACATTTACAGTCTTTACCCGCTATAGATTAAAACATCTTAAGCTTATTCTATATACATATGTGTAGATATATATGTGTGTGTTTGTGTGTGCACGTATGTTTATATGCACGTGCACATATATAATCTAGATACATACACAATGTATATAATATAAACGTGTATATATATATATATATATATATATATATATATATATATATATATATATATATATATACATAATGATACACACAGTGAGAGAGAGAGAGAGAGAGAGAGAGAGAGAGAGAGAGAGAATAGAATCCCCTATAACCCAAAGTCGGTTGTTGACGATTACGGGAGACCCGAAGGAACAGGGGGAATCCCCAAATGGATACCAGAAAATGATACGTCATGATTAGGATAAACGAGAGAAACGAAATACTGATGATTCCCGAATCCCAAATGGGAGGCAGCGGGGGACGTGGTGGCGGGTGAGGGATTCAAAATAAACACACACACACTCACCCAAGAAGAGAGAGAGAGAGAGAGAGAGAGAGCGCCACACATGTAGCTACTATGAAAAGAGATTACACATGCAGTACTTAAATCTTTTCTCTCGCTCTCTCTCTCTCTCTCTCTCTCTCTCTCTGTGCGTGTATGTATTTATGTGTATACACACACACACACACACACACACACATATATATATATATATATATATATATATATATATATATACATATATATATATTTATAATTATACATGTAGGTACATAGGTAGGTAGGTATAGGTAGATTTACAAGAAATAAGTAAAAGTACGTATGTCTATATGTATATATGTATGTCTGCATGTCTGTAGAAAAGTAGGTATATACACAGGTAATAAATGTATGTAGTAAATATTTCTGTAGGTATGTAGTAGGTAGGTATATAAACAAGAAATAAAAATGCCACAAAAATTTATATAAAAAAATCATTATCCCCATTGGCGTAATTCTCCTAAATATATAACCAGCAAAGAAAGATAGAGAAAAAAAACTTCTGATTACTTATGTCACTGCATAGAAAGGTGTATGCATAACTACACTGCATAATTGCATAAAAGCACGTTGAACAAATATAAGAAAAACTGAGGGTAAATACTATTAAACCCATAACTGAAACACGGAATCTTCTGTGGATACAGCTAAAGCATGTGTGTGGAGAGAGAGCGAGAGAGACGGATACCTCGTTTTGTGTGAGAGAGAGAGAGTGAGGAACACTACTGAAGACAAGGGGTCTTCTTGCTGTGGCGTGCAATGTGATCAAGAAGAGGTGATCGCACGGACAGAGTCTTAGTCCTTCGCACTGATATATCGCCCTTTCGCATGAAAATCTGCGAGGGGGGGGATGGAAAGATCGTAGAAACACACACGCGCACACACACACAAGGGAGTGTACACACAAACAATCACAAAGAACCGCTCACACAAGGCAGCCAACGCGAGCGGGAACCCAATATTTAACCTATCAAAATAATGCCCATTTTTTTCAACCATGTCAATAATACCGTTTGCTGTTGTTATCTGGGTAAACAATCTTCCAGTCACAAAGGTGCTTGAAGCTGGTTGAATAAAGGTGGTTTTTGGGCGGCCGTGTGTGACGCCAAGGACGTCGGTCACAGATACCGAGAATATCTCACTTTATACTTAAAGCAACTGACATATCTTCAGGGGGTCACGCGACACTCCGGCTTCCATCGGATAATCAGGCTGACAACAGAAGGAATGGAAAAGGAAGAATGTGACCGAGAATAGAAAAAAAATGGAGGTTTCTTTACAGCGTGGAATGCTTTAGCTACGAAACTCTCAGCCATGGACCATGAAACTTTCAGCCATGGCCCGGTGATGGCGTTTGTTGTTGGAACTTATAGCAGTACCAGCCGCACGACTATGGCTAACATTAACCTTTAAATAAAATTTTAAAAAACCCACAGAGGCTAGAGGGCTGCAATTTGGTATGTTTGTCGATTGAAGGGTGGATGATCAACATACCAATCTGCAGTAGTTTTTAAGATCTGAGGGCGGACAGAAAAATTGCGGACAGACAGACAAAGTCATCTCAATAGTTTTATCTTACAGAAAACTAAAAAGCCAATGATCGGAGACCTCATTTTTCTGCATTCCATGTAAAGAATCATTTTTCGCAAACCTGGAGATTCAATTTAAGATTATTTTTCATCGTCATATTATTAATTTTATTAAGCAAAGCCTAAGAAACTCATAAATGCATAAATGGCGACTTTACAGCACACTCATATTGATACACCTGTATGTATGAAATTGCACGGAACTTAACCAAAGGCCCAAATTCGAATCCTGGCCCGGGTAGGTGCCCTTTTTATCAATTATGATTCTCCTTGAATGTGAGTTAGTCTAGGTATTAAATATATATTAACACAATATATATATATATATTATTATATATATATATATATATATGTATATATATATATATATATATGTGTGTGTGTGTGTGTGTATTATATATATATATATATATCAGAGAGAGAGAGAGAGAGAGAGAGGAGAGAGAGAGAGAGAGACCCTGCAGAATACTCAACAAAAGTACATGGAGGAGGAGGAGGAGGAGGCTGGCTCTCGCAGTCCCCAAGGTCCATCGACTTCTTCTTTATCCATCTCCTCCGAAGATGACTAACGTTTTAATAAGATCTTGCACCAACTTGAGAGAGATAAAGTGGGTTAATAGTTTACGAACCCGGCCTGCAGGCTTATTGATTTCAGTTAATTCATCCTTAATTGGATTCGACTCTCAACCCGAGGCCGGATATTGAGAAATCCGGATGGCTGGAACGCCCGAGAATGATCTTTGTTGTATTCCTCTCCTATGTGTTTTGTGTGTGTTATCTGTTGCTCCGGGTGTCAATTCTTATTGTTTATTTTGCATTTCTCTCCTATGTTTTGTGTGTTATCTATTGCTTCGCGTGTCAATTCTCAATTGTTTACTTACGTTACAGACGGTATCGAAATGAAGAAAAGGTATTATGTTTTAATTATAGACTGATTGATTTATAGATCTGAGGCATAATGCCAAGCACTGGGGCAACTAAGGCCATTCAGCACTGAAACGGAAATTGAGAGCAAAAGGTTTGAAAGGTGCAACAGGAAGAAAACCTCGCAGTTGCACTATGAATCAAATGTTAGGAGAGGGTGGCCAATAAGATGTAAGAAAGAGAATATGAGAACG
>NC_087209.1:26949641-26954641 GCF_015104395.2 Macrobrachium nipponense | reverse complement strand
GAGGGGACTGCAAAGGGAAATAAATGTGATGAAAGGAAATCTTGAAATCCAATAAAGTGACAGACAAAATACAGAATATACAGAGCTCGCGTCCTACCAGATCCTGCAGGACAAATCTCCCTCCAAAACGGATTCCTGGAGTAAATATAACGTGAAGGAAGGAAGGAAGGAGAGAGAGAGAGAGAGAAGAGAGAGAGAGAGAGAGAGAGAGAGAGAGAGAGAGAGTTCTTCAGAGGTAGTAGGTAGCAGGCGTGAACTACCTTGGTAAATACTTTAATTGGCAACTCGTATCAGTCCGTTAAAAAGATGGACCATAAACGCAATCTAAATCAATAAGACAAAACTTCAAAGTGGAGATAATTGTACCTTTACCAGTACAAGGCCATTTCCGTTCGTCATCGTTCCTTCTTTTATCCCATCTGCTGTCAAAACAGCCAAACAAATCACCTTTTCTATATGATGTATATATTCACGAGTTAATTTGACGGTAGTGTGAATATTCATTTAATGTTTTTATACATTTTTCTTGATATTGAAAGTGTAATTACTTATCCACATTGGTATCCAAAGTAATATAATTCCTTTTTGTATGGATGTATGCATGCATGCATATATGTATGAATATATATATAATATTTGTATATGATATTATATATATAGTATATATATATATATATATATATATATATATATATAATATATATATATATATAATATATATATATATATACTATATATATATATATATATATATACATAACTATTATTATTCAACTGAAAATTACTAATGTTATATGACCAGAACAATCCATATGTTGATACGAAAACTTGCCAGATCCATTGCAGACTATTAGATAGCAAAATGTTGTTTCTAATATTTCTGTCGATTTCGGATTGCATGTCATGTCAGAGGGGGAATATATAATGCATCGTTTTGTACTGTCTTTAGAAGGATGATTTTGGACAGCAAACCAAAAAGGAAAGTAGAAAATCAATTCAAGCAAGCATACATGCTATGTACTTTGTCTGAATTGGGCAAAATTGTTTATTTTGTCTGAATTACGCTAAATTATTTTGTCTGAATTACGCAAAATTGTTTTCAAAGATAATTTATACTCAGTTTCATGAACACAAAATCGGGCTATTCAAAGTCACGGTCATAAAGAAAATTAAACAAAACTACTACTCACGTTATTTATCTTCCTGACCCAAGTTAATTATTATTTTTAAAGAAAAAATTATTTACTGGGTTTCTCCGATGCAAAACGCAAAAGTCGTAAAAAATTGAATAAATAAAAGCGAAAATGGAGCCAGCCAAAGAAATCGAAAGCAACGCGAGAATCATTATAGGCGAAATCGATGGTCATAAAGTGTCTCTATGAAAAGAGAGAAGATGGAGGTAATGGTGACACGAGGAAGGGAGAGGGGTATGGATGGGCATGAGGGGTTGGGGGATAGATGGGAGGGGGAATGGTAGGGGACAGGGTGCATTGAGTGATAGCGAACCATTAGAGAAATGACAAGGGAATAGGATTATAAGAGAACGACGCAGAATTGTATGAAGAACGTATGGATAAAGTGTGAGAGCCACTCGCAGGGCTATAAAGGAGGGAGGAAGGGAGGGAGGAAGGGAGGGAGGGAGGGCGTTGGTTCTAAGATGGGGATTTTGTTACAGATAGAGCAGGCAATATGACAGAGGGAGATAAAACGCCATTAAGAAGAAATTCTGGAAAGACAACATTTCTAGAAGGGACTATATATATGCCATTCGTCAGGATATCTCAATGGGAATTTCTCTCTCTCTCTCATCTTCTCTCTCCTCTCTATCCTCTCTATCTCTTCTTTCTCCTAATCAGATAAACATAAACCTGAAAGAAAAATACAGCCTTAAAAACAAAAATATGCAACCGTCAGTCAATAAGAAGCGCATAACAATAAACGTGTTACTCATTTGGACAAGACAACTTGGATGCAAACCGATACTTCGCGAAATTTACAACGTTAATTATTCTCGAGTCATTAAAAAAAAAGCAAAATCGTCTACCACATGCAGGGTAAATTATCCCCATGAAATCAAATATAACATTCAAAGTGCACATGAATTTGGATCCCATCTCAATATGATCATATCACTGACAAGAGAAGCAGATCAGCGCTTCACATTTGTCAAGGGTGATATATCAAATCAACTGTCACAGTTACCATGAAATCCTTTTTGAGTTTAATTTTACGTCGTTCAATTGTTTTATACTAACGAAACATTCTCCTTTTCCAACTAAGGATTCCCACTTTATTTTCCTTCTAATGATGCGGAACTCTGCCAACCCAAGATTCCAGACTGTGGGCATAATATACCAGTGAGAGAATCGAACGCATTTGCGGGAACTCGCACCCAAGTCAGGTGGCCTTTCGAATCGCCAGAGGGGACCAGGGAACGTTTTCATATTTCAGGGTTTGATGGGATCCGGCGTCATCATCCCCTGGCAAAGCCGACAGGAGTACGGGTGCATTGGTTACAAATAAAGTTAAGTATATCTTAGTTTTACCAGACCACTGAGCTGATTAACAGCTCTCCTAGGGCTGGCCCGAAGGATTAGATATTTTTTACGTGGCTAGGAACCAATTCGAATCGGCTTAGCAACGGACCTATAAGTTTTTATTGGGGGATCCTCCGAACCACCCATTATACCGAGGAAATAATTTTCTATCACCAGAAATAAATCCTTCCTTGATTCCCGCGTTGGCGGAGCCGGGGAAATCGAACTTTGGACCACCGGATTGGTAGCCGAGCCGCAAAAGCCCATTCATTCGCCATAACGAGGGAACGGTTACAAATAAAAGTGGATGTCGGTTCCCGGATACAAATTCCCGAGATGTATACCTAGTACTGCACCAGCCTGGGTATTTTTGCCATGTCCCTAGGTTAGGTTAGGTTGGTTTAAGAGAGCAACTCTTTTGAAATTTAGGTGTGGGAAACACGCGATTATTTTCATGAAGATTCTATGGATAGTTTTTAGGATATGGCGTTCGGCTTTTTTCAGGGAAGGTTCCGATACTGGGATTAGTTCGGGAATATTGGATCAGGCATCATCATCTGGCTTAACCGACAGGAGTAAGGGTGCTCTAGATCTTTCGACTTTGCGGGTTTGCTTTGGTTACAAATAAAATGGATGCCGCTACCACGACCCGCAGTCCACCAAATGGTCTTTAAATGTCAAAATCTAGAAAATTATAAAAGTTTACGACCTCGATATGGAAAGAGACAGGTTGCTCATGCATCCTTCAAGTCCTAAATTTTTGCATTGTGAACGACTGAAGGAATATGCAATCGTGTTTTATATTTGCATGGCAGAAACTAGCCATATTCTTGGCAACATCTCAAGGCACGTAAATAAGGCTTCTATTCGCGTTATAATTTCACGTGCATCACTTTCATAGTCTTGTTGAGATTCAAATAAATTGTAAATCCCAGGATAATTCGATCTTACAGAGTTAAACCGGAAAATAAGACTTGGTCGACAACCTCTCACATCAACTACAGAGCGAAGTAATTTTGACCTATAAGGAGTTCGTTTGAAATGACCTGACCTACAACATGCAATATCTTACTTCAGTACATACTACGAAAATCTCGTAATCGCAGGGTGCAATATAAGATACCGGAACGCCACATCATCGGTTAATTAATAATAAAGTTTCTTGTACTGTAATTGTAGACTAGAATCAACCCAGCTCTCTCTCTCTCTCTCTCTCTCTCTCTCTCTCTACGCATTACCCACTGTAACAAATAACTTGTGTAATAAATAACCAACGAAGAGGGTATACATGAGTTACCTACAAATAAAGTATCAGCATATAAATGTCAATTGTATAGACACTGACAAAATACACACACATATATATACATATATATATATATACATATATATATACTATATATATATATATATATATATATATACACTACACAAATCTCAACTCGCAAGAATTGTACCATAACTCGGAGCGACCTCAACGGATCAAGCGAGCGTGTGCGCGCGCATCGTCCGCAACCACCGCACGGGTCCAGTCGGATCGAAATTAGGGAAGGAATCGATCTGCTCAATTTTTCCCACCCAGCTGAACTACACTATTGTTATCAGCTTATATTTTACTATATTGACCGCTATTGATATGTGTTGGTGCTATAGCGTGCGCGTTTCTGCTCGGCGCACACGCGCGCGTGCACGCCAACTCTTCAAAAGAGGTGTATAGCCCATTTTGCCACTGGATCCCCCCCCCCCGCATCCCCCAAACACATTTTAAACCTCCCTTGGCCACAGATACTCACTCAAAAGCCTTCATGAATTAGGGAATAGGGAACGAATGGATTTTTCCTATAACAAAAAAATATTACAAAGGCGAGTTCTGATTTGTAAGTGGATTCTTCAGGCGAAGTTATTTTTGTACTGCTTCGTGAAGTAGCGAAGGAGTGCTAATTTTAGTGGTTTACATCGATGTTTTACTCTGTATCACATATATGCGACGCTTTCGTCTCGTCTAAGAAGTTCCATATAATAATAATAATAATAATAATAATAAAATAATAATAATAATAATAATAATAATAATAATAATAACAAAACTTCATTAAAAGTCTTTTTAAAGTCTAATACCTAACCACGAGAAAGCAGTTTGTCATCTAGAATCACATCATGAACAATATGAAAAATCGAAAAGCCTATGAACGTGGGAACAGAAATGCCCAGGTGGCAAACAAACACACACACACATACAACACACACACATACAACCACACACACACACACACGAAGCCACGTAAAGAAAAGTGAACAATTTGCCATGGGCGTTTTCCAGGTGACACGCAAGGGCCTGCCGCCGACATGTGATGGCCGGCGGGTATATGACTCACTCTTTCTTTCTTTCTATTAATGAACAAAAGCTTCAAACTTCAACTGGAACGACACAACGACTTTTTAAACAAAAAGTGCCCGTATGAG
>NC_087209.1:26914641-26944641 GCF_015104395.2 Macrobrachium nipponense | reverse complement strand
TCTTAGTTTCCGATCGTCTCATTCATTTCCTTCAAAATCCCGCAGCAGCCATTAATACCTCGGCTCGTGCCTTTCCCAGAAATGTCCCAGACATCTGATAGTTGAGAAGGCGTTCCCAATAACACACTTTATGCGAAGGTGTGCCCGCGGAACAGCAAAAAGATATGGGCAACAGGAGAAAACCAAAATCGTGAAAATGATGATGGCGAGAGAAAATTATACTCCATTTGCAAGACAATTATGTAGGTTATAGTCTGGCGGTTCGGAGAAAACGTCCTCTACTCCTTGCTTGCATTACATAGAAGAAGAAGAAGAAGAAGAAGAAGAAGAAGAGAAGGAGAAGAATAATACGGAGGAGGAGGAGGAGGAGGAGGAGGAGGAGGAGGAGAGAGAGAGAGAGAGAGTAACGTACTGTACTCCTTCTTACACTACAAGGATGAAAAGAGAAGAGAGAGAGAGAGAGAGAGAGAGAGAGAGAGACGTACTCTATTCCTTGCTTACATTTCATGGAAGAAAAAGGAAAAGAACAGAGAGAGAGAGAGAGAGAGAAGAGGAGAAGAGAGAGAGATGTTACACTGTATTCCTTTTGATTACATTAACATGAAGAAGGAAGAGGAGGAAGATAGAGGAGAGAGGAGAGAGAGAGAGAGAGGAAGAGAGAAGAGAGAGAGAAGACGACGTATTCCTTTCCTTGCTTTTGACATTGCATGGAAAGAATAAGAAAAAGAAATGAAGAGAAAAGGAATAAGGAAGAGAGAAAAGAAAAGGAAAAGAAAGAAGAAGGAAGAAGGACAGAGAGAGAGTAGAGAGAAGAAGCAGAATATGAGCGCGCGTAGCCCAATCACCATCACTATACCAACCACCTCTCCAATGACCGATTCAATTAGGGGATTATATTCTCAAGTGCGTTCAAACCCTTCAATTAGCAGCCGACAAATTTGGGCGTTCATAATTAACAGGGACTTAACACCGGCCGGATGCAAATTAAGAATAATTCCTGGTGGTCGTAATGTAGGGTTATTTACCGCTGCCAAATTACTCGGCTAATGCAAACAAGTAAATTTTGTTCCGGGGGCGGAAATCAATACCTGCTTTACAGCTGAGGAGTTTTTAACGTTGAATCTTTTGCTAACTGTTATCATTATTGGGGACTTTGGTGTGATCTCGGTGGTTGGAGAGAGAGAGAGAGAGAGAGAGAGAGAGAGAGAGAGAGAGAGAGAGAGAGAGAGAGAGAGAGAGAGAGAGAATTTCCTTTACTGTGAAATTTCTCTACAATGCTTGTATTAATAATCAGTAGTGTGGTTCATTAAATCTCTCTCTCTCTCTCTCTCTCTCTCTCTCTCTCTCTCTCTCTCTCTCAGCATAAGATACCGATTAGAAGTTAAGACAAGTCTGAAATACGACATCAATACCCAAGATAATGAAAAGAATGTGTATTTTCCTGAACTCATGAACGACCAACTTAAAATTTAGAATGATTCAACTAGAAGGGTAGTGATAAAGTTATCGACCTTTATTGAAAGCATAAAGAACCGTTGGGTCTTAAGCACTGGTTAGGAGAGAGAGAGAGAGAGAGAGAGAGAGAGAGAGAGAGAGAGAGAGAGAGAGAGAGAGAAAACATCAAGAACACTAACAACGGTAGAATATTAACCCCAATATCTATCAAAATGTAAATTATATATATATATATGTATATATATAATAAAGCCGAGAGTAAAAAAAACACGAAAAAAAACAAGCTTTCATACAACTACATGGACTGGGAAGCCGTGTTAAAAAAAAAGAGCGAAATTTTGGAAATTAATCTCGTCCTACTAATGGTATTACGAGGGGATAATGGCTACACCAAGTTCCATATAACGCGTTGTAATGGTGTCTGGCCAGGATGATGCTAATAGCAATACTGGGAAAAAAAATTGCCAGTTAAGACTAATGCTCCCTCTAAGTTAAGAGGTATTTCAGAGCTATTTCCATTAGGTAATGAATTTGAAAATATATACCCCGTTACCTTCATTTGGATAAATTATTTCCTCGTGGCAATTAGACTTGAAAACATTACACCCGCCATATGTTAAATCAGACTTTTTATTTTTTCAACGACAGGTAGTACATTTGAAAACGTGAAATCCAACATATTAATATGAAAACTGCAATTCCATGTAGGCAATACATAAAATGTTCAGCTGGCAAAAAAAAAAAAAAAAAAAAAAAAAAAAACAAAAAAAAAAAAAAAAAAAAAAAAAAAAACGATATAGTTATTTGCTTCCATGAAATATAAAAAATTCCAATGAAAATTCAAAATCCGAAACGTCATTTATTTGAAGGCTTCGATTACATCGGGCAATACGCAACATATTAACCAGGCAAACAAATTGAAATAGTTTTTCATTTAAACACTTTCTCCCATTTATTATGTAATAATCCAAGATCTTACACGAATATAACCTGTTTAAAACTTTCCTTCCCGTGTAACGATGCGACGCAATACGCATTACAATACTTCAGAAGCACAGCTCTAAATCTCGGCTGGCTGGCTGGCGTAATACCCGTTATGCTAATTACAAAGTTCCCTCCCCCCTCGAAAAAAAAACATTCACATCCACAATCTAATGGATTAATATAACAAATAGCTTCCGCAAATATTTAACGCTGGTGCATTTGTATCCGATGTTCATTGTTTTTAAACGGGGTGTTTTAAAGGGGGGGTTAATCGATCAACAGTGACAGTTTATTCACGTCCAAAGGAACCAAATTAACCTTTTTGAAGCTTAACAGAAGATAAAAGACGAGTTCAACCTAGATTTCCTGAGTCTTGCAAATAGAGAGAGAGAGAGAGAGAGAGAGAGAGAGAGAGAGAGAGAGAGAGAGAGATTTCCTGACACTATCAAACGTATTGAGAAACATTTACCAGAGAGAGAGAGAGAGAGAGAGAGAGAGAGAGAGAGAGAGAGAGAGAGAGTTCAACAGGTGCTGGAAGCGGTCCTTCGCCCCCTCCTTCCTATAACACGCATCAAAACCGATCAGCTCCTCGAAAGATGGTCCCATAATGTGTTCCGAAGGCATCCATCCACCTCCTCTAACCAATCAAGCGAGACAAGAGCCCTATGTCCTCTCTCTCTCTCTCTCTCTCTATCAGGGTCCTCATATTCCCTTTTCCAACGTTGTCACAGTCTGAGAACAGTCAAAAGGCAAAGGCCCATTAAACTGATGACGCGAGAAGTAGCGTTTTCAAAACGCGAGAAATTTAAGTGACTTTAAAACTGATGAACCGAGTCTATGTAACAGACACCGGGAACCGTAAAAATAAAGGTTCTTAAGTCGTTTCCGAGGTTTCCGTGTTGGCAACACTGCCCGAGGCTCCGGGGAGAGGAACAGAAATCTCCCCCATAGCTTCGTCAGCAGAAAGTATAGGAGACGCGGGCCGGTGGGCGCGGTGTTTATGGCTACTGAAGGAGGTGCTTCAACGATTATGTGATTGATTGTGATAGTTCCTGCGGCCGGATGATTGAATCATCACTCTATCATGGTCGATTTCTGGAGACGGGGGAAGAAGGGAGCCGGAACTTATGGCTAATTTTTTTCCTTATATATTCTTTATTATTTGGTCCCCTCTGGCTTTATCGCATACCTCTTCGCTTCAAGAACTTGACGGATATGTGTCACTACGAAAGTGATCTGCCTGGATGGTATATTATTACTGGATAATTAGGAAAAACAGGAGGTTAACGCCTATTGGGTGAATGATTTCCAACAATAACAGGACGTTGAAATGAATTACAGGTAAAAATCATTACTCTGACATACGTCTTATTAAAAACGAATTACAGATAAAAATCATTACTCCCAAATAACTTTTATTAAAACGAATAAGAGGTCCAAAATATCACTCTGAAATACGTTTTATTAAAATGAATTACAAATCAGAGACGTTACTCTGAAATGAGTTTCATTAAAACGAATTACAAACCAAAGACATTACTCTGGAATAAGTTTTATTAAAACAAATCACAATTCAAAGACGTTACTCTGAAATAAGTGTTATTAAAACGAATTACAAATCAAAGTCATTACTCAGAAATACGTTTTATTAAAACGAAATACAAATCAAAGACACTGCTCTGAAATACGTTTTATTAAAACGAATTACAAATCAAAGTCATTACTCTGAAATACGTTTTATTAAAACGAATTACAAAACCAAAGACATTACTCCGAAATAAGCTTTTATTAAAACGAATTACAAATCAAAGTCCCATTACGCTTAAATACATTTTATTAACAAAAGGAATTACCAGATAAAAAAACAAAAAGTATCACTATGAAATACGTTTGATGTAAGCATTTCAAACCGAGTCAAGTGGGCGATGTGGAAAAACGACCCATTTCCCCAGAAAAAAAAAGCCCCACTTGTGGAAAATCACCAGTCCCCCTCAATTGCTCTCGATGTCTACAAACGGTCACGCTACCTACCATTATCAAATAAATAAACAGAAAATTTGAGGAAAGGGAAAAGATATGAGCAACAGGTGAAAAAAAACCACAGGGGGAAGGAGGAGGAGGCTGCAGGAGTGGGAGGAAGGAGGAGGGCAGGGGGGAGAAGGGAAGAGGAGGTCAAGTAACAAGTGATGTAATGGGGCGTCCAAACCAGCGCTGGTCGCCAACCGTATCTGCTGACTCTGCACTTTGGTTTGTCTTTTCCTCCCATCACTGGCCCCACTCCCCCCCCTCCCTCCCACCCGCCCCGGGTTTCATAACAAGCCCCCTATCGCCCCTTTTTAACCCCAGCCGTCTATCTCTCATCGAGGCCCACCCCACTTAACCCAAGAGCAATTTAAACCTCCTGCAAGATATTGTTGAATAGCGCAACCTCGGACTTTGAAAGAAAATGTTGCCTGTGGATCATAACAGAGAATTTACAGTTAACATTTATAGAATAGAATATACTATTTTGGCCAAAGGCCAAATGCTGGGACCTAGTGCGAGGTCATTCAACGGAAGTTTTAAGTAGAAAAGCTTGAAAGGTGTAACAGAAGGGAAACGGGAGATACAATAAAAGTAATGAAAGAGGTTGCAGCTGGGTGACGAAGGGATGCTGCAAAGAACCTTAAGTAATGCCTGCAGTGCACCGCGTGAAGTGCACTGTCGACACTAGCCCCCCACGGAGATTAAACATTTAACAAACAGGCACCCATATTCTGGTATTTAATCAACTAAATACTGCACCAGAAAAAAAAACCAGCTTGACTATCAAAATAACTCAGTTTTCTGAGGAATTGAATGTTAATCAAAGAGAGGCCACTACCAATCCTTTTTCTGTTAAAAGAAACTGACTTTCCTTATGAAAAGTCATGAAGTTATATGTTTTTATGAAGGCAGTATATAACACACTCCAACATTAAAAATATTTACACGATATTATGAAATTACGAATTTAAAGCTATTTCAATCACTCTCAAATGAACAACAGATGATTTTCGCATCCTCTCTCTCTCTCTCTCTCTAGGTCCGAAGAGATCAAGAGAAAGGGCAACGAAAAGAAAGAGAGAAGTGAAAAGGTTTAACTCGGTTTGTGCATATGAAAAGAGAGGGATATGGCAAATCGCCAAATTATAAATGCAGTGGGCATTGCAGATCTTCCATCTGTCGATGGGACATTCCTAACAGCTGCAGAATTGAAAAAAACATTTTTTTTTTACTCCGAATTCAATAGTTGTATAACATTTTGACTGTTTATGATTTGGCACACACGCACACACCATGTATATTACACCACCATAAATACACACACACACACACATATATATATATATATATATATATATATATATATGTATAATATATATATATATATATATATATTAGGGCTTGTGCCTTGTATGATAAGGCGCCCTATGAGGTAATGTTAGACTAGCGATAATCTATACGCTAAGTCGGTTGGTATTGCACTTCCATCTTCAATGGAGTGTCTTGGGGTTTTGTAGATCACTTACGAAGTCGGTATTATCTTTACGACGATTGTTAAACTCATGGTTCGGTGAGGTTCTTGTAGAAAACACTAAGTATAAAAATAGATATAATTTCTTCTGAAGTTTTACATGCTGAAGATCAGATATGATTGTACAAGTCTTCTAATAACGATAGCTTGATCGCTTCTGCCAATGATAATGGCTAATCCTATTCCTCTACATGATAAAGCTTAGGTAAAGAGGTACAGGTCTTCTAATGACGATCACTAACTCTGTTCTCCTGTCTACCATCTCCGTTACAAGTTATGAAGGAACAGACAGTAGTTCGAACATATGAACATACATACAATGACATAGTTTCATACGAACACACAATCAAATGAGACACGCTACAGATCACGTAGGCGGTAGTTGTCTCAAGCAGGGAGCTTGGACTAATGTTTATAAACAATTGAATGACTACAGGTGACGGCATGTTATCTTAGCCTACTTTTATTGTATACGTCATCTTAGCGTCTCTAGTCTGATCACATTCCTGCAAGCAATCTGGTTGACCCTTTAGTTTTAGACTTTATATATATGGACTAACATTCCATATTTTTATTATGTAAACACTTTACATATATATATATACATACATATATATATATATATATATATATATATATATATATATATATATATATATATATCACACACATATATATACTTGCACACATTCACAACACAAATGAGTATCATATGGGTGCTAGGACAAAATTAGTATGTTATTTTACTCTTGAAGAGTGAACTGGACTAAAATTCCCATATTAAAGAATGACCTTAATATAAATAATGTAAAATACGGCAAATGGACACGTAAAAAAAAATTGAATTAAAATAAAAAAAGCACTAACATCCCTACCCCTTAATTGCTATTTTGCTGTCCTTTTCCCATACCTTTTGCCAATTCAGCATCCACATCCTATGGCTTACTAGGAAGTACCTGGGCCGTTAAGCACGTCCTATCGTTACAAGGATACTTCCTACATAGCTTAATAAAACCTGGAGTGCCACGTCCTACCTGACTGACGATGAAGTTTTCCTGAACTTAATTTTCTCTGACAGATCTTTATGCACTGCAACCCTCTAGCCTGGGAGGGGGTGCTCCGCTCACCTCCAAAATCCCTTAACCTCCCTTAACCTTGCATAAAGGAGTACATCTTAACCTACCCGTCCTTAACCTAGCCTTGGGCGGTGCCATGTCCTACCTGGAACAGGAGGAACCCGTTGCAACTACATGATCTTAAAATGCTAACCCCCTATTGTGGCCATTTTTACTCGTAAGATGATCTTCCACATTGAACTCTTGCAATTATTACACCCACCTCCAAGCAGTCTCGGTACTAAATAATGGTAAGATGCAAACATCAACGCTCGCTCAAACACACACACACACACACACACACACACACACACACACACACTCACACAGAAACACACAGAAACACACACACACATATACTCCAAAAAAAAACTCTTCATATCCCGTGGGTACAGATTCAAAAACAATTCTAAAGTACTCGTATTTACAGAAAACTTTTGGATCAAGAGTGATTTAATATCAGAAAATGTAGTGGTAGAGAAAATGATGACCATTTTGTTAAAGTGTAACAAAACAGTGGTGTCCCATTGGGCAGAGAAAGAGAAAAAAATCATATGAGAACAATGAAACATATCAGGTTACATCTGAGCAATCTAGGAAGACAGCTTCCACCGTATACGTGTACACTTTTTTTCCTATGGCAAAAATCAACAACTTTACAAAAAGGTTTTTACAAATAAACAAAAGGTTTATCCTGAAATACGAAACTAAGACAGCACACAATTTCGCTCGGTTAGCAGGTTTGCACTAGAGTAAAAATCAGAAACTGAAGCAGATAAAAGTCATAATAAAACAGAGAAAAGAAGCCGTAAGTCAATAGATTAATAAACAGTGGCCATAAATCCATAAAAAAAATAACAGGAGCCACTTCCTTTTGTGACAGTGTCACGCATGAGATAGTCAAATGATACCGAAGTTGGAATGATGGCAAGGAGAAGGTTTAATCTCAGTTGCTGTTGTAAAAAGCGAGGACATAAAAAAATGTGGAGAAGTCATGATGCCATGACAGAGAGAGAGAGAGAGAGAGAGAGAGAGAGAGAGAGAGAGAGAGAGAGAGAGAGAGTGCAATCTCAGTTGCGATTGTAGAAAGAAAGCAGGCAATACAAAAAGTTGAGACAGTCATGGTTCAATGAGAGAGAGAGAGAGAGAGAGAGAGAGTTTAATCTCAGTTGCTGTTGTAAAATGAAAGCAATAAAAATATTTGTGACAGCCCTGATGCCATGACAGAGAGAGAGAGAGAGAGAGAGAGAGAATTTGAAACACGACAGCAGTAGCTTAAGGATGACACGCGGCAGTTAACCCAGGTCGAAATACCCGGACATTATCGGCAACATAATCTGAATGGAGATAATTACAGCCACGGCAGCGCATGCAAACAACGATAATATAAGGGAAGACGGCCCTCATTGGAAGGAGGGAGAAAGAGGGGAACGCAGAATAAACAGAGAGGAAGGGGAAAAATAATATCTGGAGGAAATGAAGCTGATTACAAAACCTATAGGCGACTTCTGAAGCCAAAAGTTTAGTGTAGTTTTTTTTTCTTTTGAAGCCACAGTAACTTTCACATGTTACAAATCAAAGCAACAAAATATATATTTTTGAGTTATGTTTAAAATGAATAACGGGAATTTTCGAGTTCTGAATTAAAATAAAAAGGGAATTCGCGAGTTATGTATTAAAATGGAAAAAGGCTATTTCCGAGTCCCGTATCCAAGGAAAAACGAGAATTTTCGATTTATGTATGCATCATAGAGAAAAGAGAGAATTTTTGAGTTACGTATTTAAACAATTAATTTTCGAGTTACGAATTAAAGAAAATAATTTTCTAGTTACATATAAAAAAATTGAATTTTCGAGGTACATTAATAAATGGAATTTTCGAGTTAGGTATTAAAAAAATTAAATTATGGAGTTACTTAATTAAAAAATTAAATTTTCGAGTTACCTGTTTAAAAAAAATGAATTTTCCAGTTACCTATTTAAAAAGATTGAATTTTCAAGTTACGTATTTCAAAAAAATTGAATGTTCGAGTTACGTATTAAAAATATTGGAATTTTCGAGTTACGTATTAAAAATATTGGAATTTTCGAGTTACGTATTAAAAAATGAATTTTCGAGTTAGGTATTTAAAAAATTGAATTTTCGAGTTACATATTTAAAAAAAATGGAATTTTCAAGTTACATATCAAAAAAATGGAATTTTCGAGTTACGTATTAGAAAAGAAAAATGAAAAAAAGGGCTCGGAAGCTTTCCCTGACCTTAGACACAAAGTAAATACTATTTCCTTGCCAATTTCAACGACGAGGACGTCAATTACCCGGGATCTTTCAAATTGCCTTGGCAAAAGAAGTCATAAATGATATACAATTCTTGCAGAATCACGCGAGGAGATAGACTTCAATTACCTTTGGGCACCAAGGGCTTAAATACGTTTTTTTAAGTATTTTTTTTTTTATCTTATTTTACCAAGTAACCTTCTCGGCTAAAAAATAGGCATATATACATCAAAATATCAGAGAGAGAGAGAGAGAGAGAGAGAGGAGGAGAGGGCGGGGGGAGGTAAATAAATGACTTTTTCGGCCATATAACCTGGCGGGGGTAGAAATATACATACATCAAATATCCGAAGAGAATGTTGGAAAACCGGTGTTGACAGAGAGAGAGAGAGAGAGAGAGAGAGAGAGAGAGAGAGAGAGAGAGAGAGAGAGATTAAATTTTTTGTTCTTGCCAAGCAACCTACCGGGGGAAAATATGCATACAAATCAAATATCCGCAAGGAATGTTGGAAAACCGGTGAGAGAGAGAGAGAGAGAGACATATTCCATGTCGCGGGGCAATAAGGCGCCGGAGACAGTGATAGCTGTCGGGTCGTTCTAATGTTTACTGCCCAACCCCTTGTAATTACCCGTTAGCGACTACCCATTCACAGCCACCCAAAGAGAAAATATTTAATTAAGACTAACTGTTCTGAGAGTAAATGGAGCCCGCTCCTCATCTTCTTCCGTTTCTCTCCGTTCGCCCCCTTCTCTTTCTCCTTCCGTTTTATAGTCCCCTTCGCGTCCGCCCTGCCAACTATTAAGTACTACTGCTACTACTACTACTATTACTACTCCCTCTACTACTACTACAACTACTTCTACTACGGAGATCAATATCGGTTTCCTCTATTAAATCGCTGTGATATCATATCCTCCCTGGCCGTACTTACGGCCTCCTCAAATGGGCTGCTACTTCTTGTGCTTGTTTGTTTACAACGCCCGTGCTTGTAGTTCCTAACACAACAGTTCCTAACACAGCATTTCTTAACACAACAGTCCCTAACACAGCAATTCCTAACACAACTTACCTTTAGCTACAGTCATAAACGAAGGAAGGAATGGTAAATTTCGTTAACCGAATCATTTAAATATCTATAAATATTTTGACCTGTCAAGTAAAAAAAAATATTATTCAATAAATTCCGCGTAGTGTCTAAAATGTTGTGCACCAAGTGTACAAGATGTTCTGTATTTTTTTTTTTTTAAAGTTTGCGACTGGTTTAACATGCTTTTTATTTCCAGAACTATATAGTACAGAGCAGAAGTAAATGGAAACAATGCGTCTATTTATATATATAACATATATATTATATACACACACACACATACACAAATGGACCTAAGCCTATATTCTAGATTTTCGAACTTCTCGATAAATTCTGATTACCTGATTAGCGTAAACTCCAAACACTAACAATAACTCGTGATGTGAGAAGTGTACGTTCTAAATTTATCTAATACATGAGCTTCTTTCCATTTTCCATCCTATATCTTAAGTAAATTTATTCTGCTTCTTAATATCCCTTAATCATTCCGTGTCGCCTGACATTCGCCTGCGTGGTGGGCGTGCGTGCCGCCTCCCTCACCCTCGGTGTGGTCTTTAGACCTTGGTGGTGTGGTCGGTCCCACACAAACGGCAGCGGCTGTAGCAGCAGCAGTAGCCTGACCATTACGATTATGGGGGAAGAGGGGGGGGGGAGGGGGAAAGGAAGCCTAATGGGAGAGTAGGAGGGGGAGTCAACAGTCAGGCTTCCGTTGTATATATAATACACAGCCTCCAGCATAAGATGTGTCGGAAAAATTAGCTTCATCCATACGAGTTTAGACCTATGCTGTATATATGTGAGATCCCTCTATCTCTCTCCCACCTCCAACCCCATTTCGGCTTGCTAAAAGCTCTCCTCTCGCGCCCGTGGCCGGAGGGGGATTATTACCGATGTGTATAAACCTACTGTCTTTAGTACAATATTATAATGGCAACACCATCTCGTCTCGATTCTATGGATTTCACAGTAATATAACGAACAGCTGCAGATGTCTTTTTAAAAGCCGTGCTTTCCGAACGTCTTTCGGCTTATACCTGGCATAATTCATTCTGGCCTCTGATACCACGCTTAATCATATTAAATGGACGCAGTGCAAACACTAAAATACACAAAAAAGGAACCTTACAAGTCACAGCTATTTAAAACACCTAGAATTTGAGAATAGGGCCCACTCCCCATTCCGAAGAACACAATACAACACTTATTTTCTCTTGGGGAAAGACCCGGGCAATTACGTTATCATTCCTCCACTGAAATAATCTTTCTCCATTCGCTTATTATGCAAGCGACGGCTCTCCTCGTCATGCCCCGCCCTATTTTCAAGACTTCGACCCACACTTAAAGAAAAAACCACTTCAGACCCCCCAATAATGTCATTACACACGGCAATGCTACGCACTCATTAACAAAACTTCTCGTGAATTACGCGGATAATTCGCGTCTTCAGCCATTCATTTACATCAGGAGAGGTCTGACCTGACGTCTTAGAAAAGCGGCGGCGAAGTGGCAAATGGTGTTTTTTTTTTAACTCTGCTCTGTATTCGCTCTTGGTAAGGTGTCCGTTAACCGAATGGGGTAAATGGGTAGTTCGGGTGGTTGGATTAACCAGCGACCTCCGACAGAGAAATATACGCCATTTCGCCGGTACCTTCTGCTGTAGAAAAGACGTTTTTTTTACTTTATTATATTTTAGCTTTTCAAATTTTTGTTAAGAGATAAAAATAACCTGCTTTTACCTTCTGCTTACAAAAGACGATTTTTCAAGTGTTATGAACTTTATTTAATTTTAGCTTTTAAGATTTTTATTAAGAGATAAAAATAACCGACCAGTAATAAATACGCTCAGAGCAATATGGCAAAACACAAGTATTTCCAGACATTTGAAGGGATGTTTCATGCTTTCAACAACGGTAAATTCCGGTGAGAGAGAGAGAGAGAGAGAGAGAGAGAGAGAGAGAGAGAGAGAGAGAGAGAGAGAGAGAGAGAATTTACAGCTTAATCTATACGTTAATCACGAATGTTATGCCGATTACGATTATCGGATCTAATAGAATGAACAGGTCATGACCACGGCATACGTTAAGTGTTAGCGTGAAATATCACTAAACTTCGTAATTCTTACTTCAAATGGATTTACAGAAAACCGTCCATCATAAAAGATTTATTATTATTAGATAAAAGACTGAGGCACGTGCTCGTTCCTTGCTCAGAGCTAAATTCATTGCGTTTATCACGCAGACATTTTAAGATAGCATATACTTGCTAAATAATTACATTTTTCGTTTGGCTGCGTTACCAAGGTCACCCACACTACCACCAAGAGAGAGAGAGAGAGAGAGAGAGAGAGAGAGAGAGAGAGATACCTCATCAAGATTCCCCAATTTTAAAATTGTGATAAGATGATATATATTTCGACAGGAGTACTGGTCACTCATGGCTGATACCGACTCATTTTCAAGCACTTGACTAAAAAAAGAAAGAAGAAGAAGAAAAAGAAGAAAAAGAGTACTGTATAAGGGCAGAGACACCTTAATATTCCCCAAGATGAGACAATGGCGACCCCGCAGGAAAAGAATAAGAGGTTACGAGGGCCCTGGTGTTGTGATCGTATATCTGCCAAGGCTTGGGAAAAGGGAGGAGAGGAAGAGAAGAAGGTCTTGGAGGAGGAGGAGGAGGAGGAAGAGGAGGAGGAGGCTTCCATCCAGCACTTACGGCCATCCGCGCCGCTAGGGACATCTCTCTGACGACCTCAGGAAAAACGACACCCCGGGGCCACATAGCAAACCCGCCACGAAACTCTGATAGAAGAAGTTCCACCCGTTTCCCTCGGCTGACAATGGCGGCGGCGGCGGAGTCAAGGAAAGGGGAGAAGTCATCGGTGGTGTCTGTGCGCGTGTCCGTAGTACGTGGAGCTTCTCCAGTAAATCGCGATGAATATTGAATGTCAACAGCACAAAGGTTTGTGCGATGAACAATGGGGAAGTGGCAGCAGCCCCTTTTAAAGGCAATTTTATTATGGAAGCTGTTGCAGAGGGACACTTTGACACTTTTGCTATTGTTCAATCAGACTGGTCTTGTGCCAGCCACCACCAAGGGTTGTCTTGTTCCTATAACCTTTGGCGTTACGTTTCAGCGTTCGCTTGTTTCATTTTAGAAGCCGTCACTATTGGTGGTTACCTTTTTATTTACCAAGACCGTGGAAATCGTTCTGCGTTGAGATGGAGTAGCATTACTTATTAGTATCTCCTTTCCCCCAAGACGCAAAACTTTTTGTCAATAGGCTTAACCACAACGGCATAAAGAAAATGCAAAGTCTGTCCTCTGACAAGAACTCAACAAGAAGGTAAGTATGGATTATTCGCACACTTTCACTTTATTCAATGCCATAGCGTAGCTTCAGTCTTCATGTAAGAGCTGATCCTCAGTTCCACTGGGTTACACTCATCACTCAAGTTTCCTTCAAGAGCAACTCCTCCTTCCGGGCCAAGAAATCTGCCACTTTTTGCTGTTAGTATTATTTTAGTAGGTTATCTAACCTCACATCTTTCAAAACATATCGAGTAATTTTACTGGAATGATTCCTATTCTAGCTTACACACACACACGCACACATACTAAATATATACATAAACTAAAGTCTTTCATGCACTGAAAGCTTTGCAAACTCACTCGCTATCCGTAGATACCTTGTCAAGCTGCTGCATATACGTACTGATAAATTCTGGCCGACTATATCTACATTCGGTGTGTAGTACCTAAGGGGCCTGAACATTGAAAACAACTATGCCCTGAGGCCATAACTTTATTTGTCCTTTAAATTGCACTCTGGGATATGAGAGACTGCTTCAGCGGAACACTAACTTAGCAACTTGGCTTTTGTTACAGAACAAGGTATTTTGCCTGTTAAGTCTTCTTCAATAGCATTTTACTATGATTTGCAGAAAATAGGATGTATCTATATTCCTCAATTGGCAAATAGGACACTTCACGTCGTCTTGTTTAAAGGAAGTTAAGGATTGATTACTTCACGTAAGAACAGTTCATAGAGCTGTTCACTACTGTGAACTGCAGAATGTTCTACAGTTGGTACTGGATATTTAGGACCTTGTTATCTTTTAGAAGAGAAACCCCAGTTCATATGGAACATGCCACAGGGACCTTTGACTTCAAATAAAAGCTTTCAAAGAGTATAAATGTAGGTATAAATGAGAAATCTTCCAAGTTTACACAATTTCACGTCTCTGATCTTCATGGTATATTATTCCTACCTCTTTGTTTCGATTAAATTAAAAAAAATCAAAGTCAGACCTAGTGCAGAATCACACTGTCGGAACAATGATCCATAAATTGTGCCGCAGTTTGGGAAGATGGGCCTTTGAAAACATTTACACAGCCTAAAAAAAACACACAGGCGCTCAAGCGCACGGACACACAGACATGAAGTTGAACCACAGAGAGTAAAAGAAAAATCTAAAACAAGGAAAAAAAACTCTAGTTTAATTATATTCATATATCAAAATGCAAGTTCCCAATTTTAACCCCGCAGCACTCTGACTGGACAAAAATACTCTTCGGGGGGGAGGGTGGTGGAAGAGAGAGAGAGAGAGAGAGAGAGAGAGAGAGAGAGGAAAAAAGCGCATTTCATCCGAATAACACAAAACGCGACGACACGTCAATTAGATAATGGATTTCCACGGACCTTCGTAATGGGTACTGGACTAACAAAGGGGTTAATTGAATTAATATCACATGAAGAAAGGTAAAACTGAAGAGTAAATATATCCCCTGCTAATGGAATATCTATATTTGAACAGCGTAATTACTTAAAAACGTTATTATAAATGGATAAATATCAAATTACATTTCCACGACGTAAAAAAGTGATACTTTTTCCCAGAACCGCCGCTCAAAATATAAGGCAAAACCCTTTGACGGAGTTTTATTTTTTGTGTTTTTTTTTTCTGCTGGGAAATGAAAATATTACATGAAAAGGAGCAAAAAATACTAAAGTGAACAGTGCAAGGTGCACACTAATTACTAAAGATAACATTTCCGTCTAATAAATTAGGTTTTGCATTATGATAAACGCACGATTTGGATTAAAGTACAGATAACAAACATATCCTTTACGGTGCGCATCATACTGAATAGGTCACACTTGCCTGAAGTGCAGATAGTGTTGCATGAAAGGGAGTGGAATAAAAACAGCCACCAAAATAGAAGAATTATATTGGAGTATCGACGAATCAGAGAGAGAGAGAGAGAGAGAGAAGAGAGAGAGAGAGAGAGAGAGAGAGGAACTTTTTTTTTTTTAGACGCGTAAAAGAGGTAGAGAAAGAATGACAACCTCGGAGCAAAGCTTAAGTGATTACAATCAGGCGTAGACACAAAATAGTTTTTCAATTTAATGAAAGGGAGAATGCATATTGGACTAGAATGAGTGAAGAGAAAAAAAAAAGGAAATGGAAGAGAAAAATAAACAATTTATTGTGGAAGGGGAGAAGGAAGGGATGAAGTGACCCAGCAATACAAAAGGTAATGTAGGGGGTGAGACAAGATGGACAGGAGAGAGACTGAGGGAGATGGATGGATGGGGAGAACGACTGATAAAGCTACAGAGAGAGAGAAGAGTAGAGAGAGAGAGAGAAGAGAGAGAGAGAGAGAGAGAGAGACAGCAGACTATAACTTGTACAAGGAAAATGATATCGGCATTTTTCAATAACAATTATACAGAATGACACTACTTCTAACTACCGAAATAATAATAATAATAATAATAATAATAATAATAATAATAATAATAATATAATAATAATGATATTATATTATTATTATTATTATTATTATTAGTTTATTATTATTATATTATTATGTATTGTTATTAATATTATTCTTATTATTATTCGATTTTCTGCTTGTCTATATGTACGACTGTTATCCTTAGCTAAGCATGTAAGCAAGAAACCAAGTCAGGACGCAGGTCATTACCATCTGTCATTTCGATAATCAATAATATCCTCACCAAACCAGCAATCCGAGTCATGCAACTCTCTTTCGATTTCAGAACCGATTATTATTATTATTACTAAAGGGATAAATTCATATGACATTTTCATGAAAACTCATTTGAAACTGTTGGAGATTCACATCAACCGTGCATTTGACGTCTAGGCCAGTCCCTTACGACGCTCCTGATTGCCTGTTGATAAGCCAATCACAGGGCTGGAAACTCTCAAGTCCCTCTCGAGAGTTCACAAAGGCAGGATGTATGTTCCACCTCCCCTGAGGGATACGTCTTATAGGAGAGGTGGAACATAGATCCTACTCATGTGAACTCTCTCGACAGACTGAGAGTTTCCAGCCCTGTGATTGGATTATCAACAGCCAATCATGAGCGGCGTAAGGGACTGGCGTAGACATAGGATGCACGGTTGATGTGAATCTACTATAGTAACATCATGACAAGGATGATAAAAGTATCGAGAAGGTATTAAAATAATTAAGTTACATACAAAATTACCAGTTTTTATCCAGGAAATCATTCACTTTCATCCAGAAAATCGCTCATTTGCATAAAAACGTGCACTGAAAAACAAGTGAATTGGAATAATAAAATCAAGGAGTTCCGCATTTTCTAATGGTAGTACTAAATATTACCGAATAATAAGAATCTTAAAATGCAAATATACTCTTTTATAGAGAGAAATTTCCCATAAAAATATTACATATCAATTGATCTTGGGACACTTCAACGTTTAATATTAAAGAGACAGCCTATCAGACATACATACATCCATATATATATATATATATATATATATATATATATATATATATATATATATATATATATATATATACACACATATGGTATATGAGTAAAAATAAATCAAATTCATGAGGAAACCTGATCAGTGCAAGAAAAATAAACTTCTAAAAAAAACCTCAACTGTGTGTGACGAATGAAATGGGAATGGAAGAAAGAAATATCAAAATACAAAAGTAAACGATTTTAGGAGCATCGGAGACTAGAAATTAATTTCTCGATATAATGTGGTTCGGATCCCACAACAAGCTGTAGGTCCCGTTGTTAGGTAACCCATTGGTTCTTAGCATACATAAAAATATCTAAACCTTCGCACCAGCCCCAGGAGACATGTTGATCAGCTCATTGGTCTGCTTAAACTAAGATATATATATATATAATATATATTATATATATATATATATATATATATATATATATATATATATATATTATTAAATAATGATAATATAGACACATTTAAAAACTAGAACAACGACATCCAGAAACCAAGTTTTAAAAGAGCAAGAATGACACATATAAATAATAGTAATAACTTTACAATATGAGAATAAAGGAAAACCAGTGTTGAACTGAATAAGCACTACACAAAGTAGCAATTGGAATTCCAGGGGAAAAACAACTCGATGCCTAGAGTAACTTAAACAAGGGCAACTCGAATTCGAGAAACAATTCAACAAGAGCAACTCCAACCTCAGAGTATAGAGAGAGACAGAGAGAGAGAAAGAGAGAGAGACTCAGATACAAGTAATCATTAAAGAAGAATACTTCGAACACCAAGGTAATTAAAAAGAACGTTAAAATCAGATTCAGTTAAAATTAAATTTGAACAGCCTTAGTGCAATTCTAAAATGAACACCACTGACAAACTAGAAAGGCCTATAACAAGGCTTAAATTAAATTATAAATAATCAAGACCCACCCACACTGAGTTAAACATCAATTGCCCGAGACCAAGAGAACACCTTTAAAACTGACAAGAAAGAAACCTCTTCTCGAAGCCGACCTTTTCAAACCTCAGCTTTGATTTCAGCACTCGAGGGTGGGGGGTGGGGGGCGGGAGATCACACAAGCAATACAGCTTAATTATCCCTTCCGCAAATTAAAATCGATAATGGACGGATCATAAAAGAAAGGTAAACGAGAAAAGTCAGCAATGAAGGAGAATGAACGCCAACGTTACACAAAACTTTCGTCATAAAACACGTCGCTAAGATCATGGAATCTGGACTTATGTTAGTGAGGAAATTCACACACAGAAGAAATAGTTGAGTCGAGGACGTCCCCTTAGTATTGGAAGGTACGAACCGGTTAAAAGGGGAGTTTGATAACTATCTACGAATGGGGGAAGGAGTACAAGAAAATGAAAAATGGAAGGGATCAAAATGGAGAGAGAGAGAGAGAGAGAGAGAGAGAGAGAGAGAGAGAGAAGAGAGAGAGAGTTCGGAAGGAGGATGAAAAGATAAATGGAAAAAATCAGAACAAAGAGAAACAGAACCAAGAATAGGATAAAATGCTTGAGAGTATGGGAAATTGAAGAAAAAGGATGGAACGAAAAGAGACAAAAAGGACAAAAAATAAACAAATAAATAAATAAATAACGGCAGAGGCTGATCGGCAAGAACGAGAGAGATAGAGAGAAAGAGAGAATGGCGTATGTATAGGTGCAAGAAGAGAAAGAGAAAGAGAGAGGAGAGAGAGAGAGAGAGAGAGAGAGAGAGAGAGAGAGACGTGTGGTTGGCGTAGGGTAAGGGAACGAACGACCCCCTTGAGCGCTATTCCAGCAAACAAGAAAGTGTATCAAGAGCAAGCATAAACAAAGCCTTGAGGTCACCTCGCACACACACACACTCACATACACACACACAACACACACACACACACACTCCACACAGCAGCAGGAGAAGGACCTCCCGTGGCTGTGATGCTGCCATCGGCTTCAGCTACATGGAAGGAAACAACTTAGGAAGGGCGGAGTAGCGAAAAATGAAAAAAAAGAGACAAAAACAAATGAAGGTATGGATAATAAAGATGTAGAGAGGAGAGAAAAAGCGCGGTGGTCTTAGGAAATGACGGAGGATCGATAAAAAATGGGATAACGATCACCGGTCTCCATTATCCTTTATCCTGACCCAAAATGAAGGTAGAGCCAGTAAGAGTGAAGCTATGAGAGAGAGAGAGAGAGAGAGAGTTACAAGGATTAGGCTATCTCAAAGTCCATCCGAGGAGACATCGTGAGCTCACTTGTCTGTAAGAGCAGGTTTTACTGTTCATTCACAGTGTCTTAGTGATTTTATCTAGCTTTCTTTTAAACTCTTCCACACTGTTGCTGTTTACAACTTCTGGTTGCAGTTTATTCCATGTGTCACATATCTTCTATGTACAGAAGTTCCCACAGTAGGATGTGTTGTATCTCTTCAGTTATAGTTTCCAGCCTTATTTCTTGTGTTGTTTTCGTTAACGTAAATAGGTTACTGAGGAGAGAGAGAGAGAGAGAGAGAGAGAGAGAGAGAGAGAGAGAGAGCTTTGTGAAGGAGGCTGCAGTTAACGCACAATGAAATACCAAAGGTGGTAACCACTACAAGTTCTTGGTTTAAGCAAACAAAATTCTTTATTATAAGAGCAAGACGCCCTAAGCGGGCTGTATTATGCCCCAGCATTCATCTCAAATTTTCGATCTCTGCCCCACCCAGGATGTCCGGGCGGTAATGGGTCCTTTCTGCATACCATAACCATCCATGGGCGTCATCTTCAGAGAGCAGAAAGCGGAGACAACATAACATGTTCGTACCAGATAATGAGAAGGAAATCTAAGAGCAAATAAAGTTTACTTGATTAACGACGGCTTGTACGAAGGATTAACATAAAAAAAGATCAAACCGTATTAAAACAACACTAAGCAATCCATTAACAGACCAATTATGAAAACGAGTCCGCTATTTTCCTCGTGTCAAGATTTTCCCGTCATTTTATTCTGCAAAAAGTGAATTTTTAGTTGAGATAAATAAAAAAAAAAAAACACATATGCCTTTTAAAGTCAAGACGAAATCACCAAACAATTCTACTCAGAGCAAAACGTATTTCAGAGAAGAATATCAATCAATTTATACAATTTAATTTTCCAGTCAGTTGAAGTCTTGCAAATTGAATTTCAAAAGTGAAGAAGTCCACGTGTAGATCACACTAGATATATATTTGTTGCTAAACAGCAATAGAACAATATTTGTTCATTTAAAGAGCATAGTCCTCATTCAGATTACTGAAATTACACACACACACACACACACACACACACACACACACACATGTACACACAAAAGATTGATGAAAGTATAATACCAGTAAGTGTCATTTCACCATCCTAACTTATCTGGACACAAAGAAAGTAACAGACAATATGGGTAATCGAAAGGAACTACTTCTCCTACTACTACTACTACTACAAACACAGAGACTACTACTTCTTGACTGATCACGATAACAACCTAGTAAACAGCAGGACTTACGATGAAGATGACTCCAAGGATAACTAAAGCGAGATAATCAAACAACAAAAGATAACACTGGAAGGGCGACTCGGAAACGACCAGAGACATGCTATGCTAAACACAGATGGAAACAAGGGCTGACCTCACTTTGTTCCCCTCAGAATATCACACAAGACCTCAGGAAAATGGTCGGAGGGCAGAAGAAAGGCGAATTCTAAGGAAGAAGGAAATGAAGACGAGGGGAACAGCAGCAGAGCCCCTGGTCGAGGGGAAAGGGCCAAGTCGTGAGGATAACCGAAAGAGAGAGAAAGAGACACCGGACTGAGGGGGAATGGACGATAACGGTACAAATGGTCTCCGGAGATAAGAGATACGGCGGGGGGATGGAAAAGGGGGAAGGGGGGGTAGAAGAAGGGAGAATCCCAAGACACATTAAGACACGTAGCTTAAATAGAAATAGATCACGGATGGGGAAAGAGAGAGAAAGAAAAAAACACTACAGTAGAAGGAGAGGGGGGTCCAGGAACTAACTGACAGAGTTGAAATTGAGCGATTTTAATGAAAACAAAAAAACATGATATAGCTTAAATAGAACTAGATTACGGATTGGGAAAGGAAAAAAAACACTACAGTAGAAGGAGAGGGGGCCCCAGGAACCAAGGGACTGAGTTGAAATTGAGAACACTTAAGAATAAAAAAAAAAAAAAAAAAAAAAAACAACCCCACGTTGTGTCTGGAAACCAGAGGTTACAAAGAAGGAAAATATATAAACCATAAGAGCACTAAGAACAGAGCACACTTCCGCCAACACTACTTACCAGTGAACCTAAGAACTTTCTTCAACGAGTGAATTATTATCGTATCTTCATTGATACCTAAATATATGGTGCAGGCTTGCATGATTTAATAGAGCAAGTCAAGTTGGTTTCAGTGATAAAACCTGGAAGAAGTAATCTTACGACCAGAAAAGGACAAATCTACGGGATCCTGAAAACACAAAAGGAGAAATATGACATTCTACTAAGGGCCCTTAAATTTTCGACATTACGACACTCTAGTACTGATACCGCATAGATAAGGGAATCGACAGCCGAAAGTAGTTATGGTTCCATGTCGGCTTGGAAATGATAATATGTTACAGGTAATGAGAGAGAGAGAGAGAGAGAGAGAGAGAGAGAGAGAGAGAGAGAGTATAATTTGCAGAGACAGGGGGATAGTTAAAAAGGTACGGAAAGAAAGAGAGAGAGAGAGAGAGAGAGAGAGAGAGTGGGTGTAGGGAGCCCGGTAGTGGCGAGGAGGTTGTCGAAAGGTCGGCGGCGCGTGGAAAGAAGGTGATCCCAAGCATGGTGCCCCTAAAGTACAGTTAAGCAAAAGACGGTCGTCGGGGATGATAGCAGGTTCATTCCAGTGCCATAAAGATTACGCGCATAAAAACCCCCCCTCCCCCCTTCTCGCTCCTCACCCGGCAATGGGATCTCTCTCTTCCAAATGTCCAGTGGAAAAGCTGCACGCAATTCCAGGCAATAAAACCCGCGTCTAGTATCCATAAAAGACCTGGAATGACCAAGTGTAAGATTGCATGTCAGGAGGAGGAGGAGGAGGAGGAGGAGGAGGAGGAGGAGGAGGAGGAGGAGGAGGAGAAGGAGGAGAGCTGGTCCCTCAAAAACAACCCCCTCCCTCCCCCCAAAAAAAAGACTCACACATGTACCCCCAATTTAGGGGTGAAAGGGGGCGGGGGCGCCTTTTTCTTCTACTTCGGATGTGGGATTTTTAATGTCCCCGTCAGTCACCCCCCCCCCCTCCCCGGGCTCCCGTGCCCTCCACCTGCCCTAACACCCCAGCAGGGGGAAAAAAAGTGGCACATTTCGGCAAATGATGTGAAAGCGAAGCCTCTTTGAGCAGCAATGAAACCTGAAATCAATAGCACACAATGCTTGCCTGAAGCACAGTCACCTGGATACAATCGCAACAGAGAGAGAGAGAGAGAGAGAGAGAGAGAGAGAGAGATCTCGCCGGACATCTGCATCGCTTAATGGCTCCACAGAGCAGCAGCTTCCCAATAGATCGTCACCTCGTAAAAAAAAAGAATTATTTACACATTTCCTCACAGGATAGGTTTTGTACATTCTAGTCTTATTCATGAATGCGTCTGCAATACTTCGCAATGACCCTCTTAAACATAGAGAGAGAGAGAGGAGAGAGAGAGAGAGAGATGGGGCGGGGGTGAGGGGTGGGGGGAAGCAGATAATCTCTAAGGCCGTCACGGTCTGCTGGATATAGCTACAAACATCATAAAAATACAAAACGTGATGTTTACAACCTCTTTATTCGTAACCATGCTCGATTCTCAACGGCATCACAAAGTGAGCAAAGACAACTTAAGAGGGGAAAGTGCGAGTGGGAGGAGGGAGAGGGAGGGAGGGAGAGGGAGGGGGTGCGGAGGAAGGGAAGGGGGATGAAGACAGCCGCGCATGGGAATACGTCGGAGGAGAGAAGAAGAAGATGCCTTCTAGGTAGAATGGCTGAGAAGACGAGTAAAGCGCAGAGAGAGAGAGAGACAGAGAGAGAGATTCCGGTTTTCAAGAATAAAGTTAGCAGAAGCCTCTGGGTTACTAAGTTGAGTTGAAGACGCGGGAGAAAGGGGTGGGGTGGGGGTTATGTGGGGAGGATTGTGGGAGGGATAAGGTGGGAATGAGATGAAAAAGGCAGATGGAACTTGATCCTACTTGTGCATGCAAGAGCAACTTGAGGACTTTCCTCACTAAGGCTATAATAACAGAGTCACTGGCGCATACGCCACGGATCAAGATCTTAATAGACAAGCACGCAATTCCCTGACTGGCATTCGTGGCAACTCCTCGACTATTATTCCCGGTAATACCTTGACTGGTATTCCAGGCTGGGGATGCGCAGACCTCCTTCAGGGATATATCAGTGGCTGGGCCTCAAGTTCTTAAATAACAGCAACAAAATAGTGACAATAAGATGAGGCCGCCTTTCTTCTAGTACATTAATTTTGATCTACGAAATTCAGCAATCTTTTCTCTGCACTGACTCCTACGCTTTGGAACTCTCCTATTCTGCGTTTTCCCTTTGCAAGAGACTGGTGTATCCCTTCCTTTTCTTTAAGGGAGGGGCTCTATGAATAACTGGGTTACCCGTCCAATTGGATTTTGCTCTTAAAAAAAACATCCCTGAAATAAGAATATTCCCTACATGGCCTGGAATCGAAAATAATGATTTGTTGCCCGCAGGCCAGTGAATAACAGAACACTCACTGGCGTAACAAATATATACGTATATATATATGTAAGACGGCCCATCTCGAGGATCGCACCCGCGGTAACATCTACGGCTATACAATGAATGGGGATTTGAAGGGGGTGGGCGGAGAGAGGGGGGGGGGGGGGGGCTTGAGAGGCTAGGAGGAGGACTGGTGAGGAGGGGGTAGTGTGGCTGAAACAAATGGCAACCTCAAGAGTTTATGACGGCAAAGCTCTTGGGCCTACTTCCGAAACAACTCGTATACCTCCATAGGATGGGTATACGCGATCTGGATTGAAAGAAGCAGCCTCTTCTGCCCTATCGCGATGCTATTTTTTTTTTTTTTACCTTTTTGTTTTTGTTTACCTCGCCCGAAATTGCCTGTTAGACTTACAACAGACTATGGGGAAGACTGTTTTAATAATAATAATAATAAAATAATAATAAATAATAATAATAATAATAATAATAATAATAATAATAATAATAACTAATAATAATAAAATTTTATATTTTCCAGCTCTTAGCCATATACAAATAGAGTATACAAATAGAATACGAATCTTCAAAATGCGAGAAAAAGGATAATACCGGTACCAATAAGATACTCATCTGAGAACTGTGTATGGTACAAAGGCATAAAAAAAATGACAAAGGAGTCCATGTGATAATAGATCATACCGAGTGTCACTATCGTAAGTTTATATCAAAATAACGCGGTTTGGCGAAATAAAATGATTTGTTGCAAGGAATATGCGCAGGTTACATGAAGCGTTTCAAAGGGAAAATTCAGGTAATTATATATATCGAAAACAGAAAACATCAAGCGTAATATTTTATATATAAATATATATATATATATATATATATAGTATAGATATATATATATATATATGTGTGTGTGTGTGTGTGTGTGTGTGTGTGTGTGTGTGTGTGTATGTGTGTGAGAGAGAGAGAGAGAGAGAGAGGGACTTGAATGCAGGAAGAGGAGGAGTCAGGAGGGTATGTTAAGGAAAGCAGTGAACTCTCTTCTTAACCCTTTCTCCTGCATTTGTCTTTGATCACGACACGAGAACCTTAGTGCGTGACCACAGTCCTAAGCTTGCTAAAGGCCACTAGGCCAAGTGAATCACCATTCATTTTCTCACTCTCTCTCTCTCTCTCTCGGTCTCTCATATCTATATTCTTATTTGCGTATTTTTGGTTGTTGTTGTTGTTTGGGTGTCTCATTCATTCAGGCTTTTGAAGACATGATTCCCAATATTTATTGAGGATAATAGCGCAAAACTTGTAAATATAACAGATGTAGGTGCACGCCCACAAACCTCTCTCTCTCTCTCATCTCTCTCTCTCGTCTCTCTCTCTCTCTCTCTCTCTCTATATATATATATATATAGATATATATATATATATATAGATATATATATATATATATATATATATATATATATAGATAGATATATATATCTATATATATATATATATATATCTATATATATATATATATATATATATATGTATATATATATATTATATATATAGATATATATCTATCTATATCTATATATATATATATATATATATATATATATATATATAGATATAGTATATATAATATATATTTATTATTATATAGATATGTATATCTATACACTTACATATATATATATATATATATATATATATATCTATATCTATATAGATTAGATATATCATATATATATATATATATATATATATATATATACTCTATATATATATATACTATCTATTTGTATATTCATATATATCTAATAAAACATATATATACATTATATATTTATATATATACATACATACATACAAATAAATCGCTAAGTTACTACGCGCGCGCAAAAAAAAAAGCCAAAAAAAAAAATTCCCTGGATGCCAAAGGAAATCATAAATGAGTGGAAATGCTTTATTGTACCACCGCACGCAATTAATGAATTGCTCCGTCCCGCTCGAGTGGAAAAGTGATTATTTTTTCCGAATGACGAATAATCATTTAACTAACAACCAGGTCCTGCTAACAACAATCTCACAACAGAATGGGCGGACGGCAATTACCTCGCACTGATGGCAAGCGCTGCACTTGCCGTCAAATTCACGATTAATTACGCCTTCTTCGAGAACGAGTCGAATTCACAATTAATTACGGCTTCTTCAAGAACGAGTCAAATTCACAATTAATTACGACTTCTTCAAGAACGAGTCAAATTCACAATTAATTACGACTTCTTCAAGAACGAGTCAAATTCACAATTAATTACGACTTCTTCAAGAACGAGTCAAATTCACAATTAATTACGACTTCTTCAAGAACGAGTCAAATTCACAATTAATTACGGCTTCTTCAATTACGAGTCAAATTCACAATCAATTACGGCTTCTTCAATTACGAGTCAAATTCACAATGAATTACGGCTTCTTCGAGAACGAGTCAAATTCACAATTAATTACGACTTCTTCGAGAACGAGTCAAATTCACAATTAATTACGACTTCTTCGAGAACGAGTCAAATTCACAATTAATTACTCCTTTTCCAAGAACGACGGCCATCTGAACAATCCATTACGGAAACGAGAAAAGAATGAGGAATGAGAGGAATGAGGGACGATATAAGAATGAATTGGTGGGTGGAGGTGGGGGGGGGGGGGGGGTGTGTGGGGGAGAAATTGCAAGCTCTCATGTTAGCAGCGCTCTCCACCGGCGACGTCGTCCATCTCATTACCTTTATTGTTGCTGCCGAAAAATCAAGGCATCCCCGAGGGGACAGGTTGACCAAATGCGTGACCCGTGTGAGTCTTCTTGTGAGACTCACTCACTCTCTCTCTCTCTCTCTCTCTCTCTCTCTCTCTCTCTCTCTGATATTTACCCGTATGAAACAAACACGCATTCTCACTAGCAATTTCATCATTGCTTGAATAGCTGAAATAATAATTATGATCTCTCTCTCTCTCTCTCTCTCTCTCTCTCTCTCTCTCTCTCTGCATATTACCCGTATGAAACAAACACGCATTCTCACTAGCAATTTCCATCATTGCTTGAATAGCTGAAATAAATTAATTATGATCATCTCTCTCTCTCTCTCCGCTCTCTCTCTATCTCTCTCTCTCTCTCTCTCTCTGATATTTTACCCGTATGAAACAAACACGCATTCTCACTAGCAATTTCATCATTGCTTGAATAGCTGAAATAATTAATTATGATCTCTCTCTCTCTCTCTCTCTCTCTCTCTCTCTCTCTCTCTCTCGCATTATACAATGGCAATTTCCCATGAGCTTTCAAAAAATGTCACTCGCTCTCGTTGCAAATTTTTCATAAAATTCAATAAATATTTTACGCTATCTATCTACCTCAAGCAATTTCGAAAATTGCCTCTCTCTCTCTCTCTCTCTCTCTCTCTCTCTCTCTCATTCATATGAACATTATGGTCTCCTTCTGTTAGCATTAATTTGGTACATATGATTATTTTATCATGACCTCCCCGGTTACATTTAAGGAATTTCAGCCTTTGAGCTGTACCGTTTATTATTCCAAGTACACAGTTCTGAATATTTTTTGGAGCCAGGTTTGGTGTTTCATCCATTAGTCACGTCGTAATTGTTTTGAATACGATATTCTTAATGTTTCCACAAACATCACATCTGAACAACGTAAAAAACATTACGGATATGGGTCATGTCATGAAAGATATAAAATACATAGAATAAAACGTTATGATATCATAATTACAGCACATTCACGTGTGATTTAAAAGAAACCAAGAGTATATTAATAGTAGCACACTCACGTGTGATTGAAAAGAAATCAGATTATCATAATTATGACACATTCACGTGTCATTTAAAAGAAAGTAGACATCCTGGTGTCATTATAACAGCACATTCAGATGTGACTGACAATGAACAAGAAAACCTAGGTCATAATAATAGACCATTCACAGTGAGACTATAACTAGTAAACTGTTTCTTATTGTTTTACAGTGAGACTATAACTAGTAAACTGTTTTTATTATTGTTTTAATCATAAAAAAATGGAAGAATAAGATTCTCGCAAAAAACGAAATTCTAGTATTTTGTGACAAAAGACGCTTAAACGCGATTCCAGTAAAAAAAAAAAAAAAAATAAAAAAATAAAAAGACGACGCGATTCTTGCTAACACTTACACTAAAGCTTACACTTTGATTAAGCGAAGGTTAAAAAAAATAATGTGGGAGGAGCCTTATTAACATCTATCGAGCATTGGCAAGTCTCGGAGGGCTACGTAACATTTTCCCAAAGTTCTCGGAAACTGTCTTTCTACTGCTTGGTTAATTACAGTTCGTGCTCCACCCGACCATTTCCCCCGCTCATTAACATTGCATTTCGTAGCAATGGTGCATATGTGGCTTAACTCAAACCTCTCTCTCTCTCTCTCTCTTCTCTCTCTCTCTCTCTCTTCTTTGCACTGCGCCTTTTAAAGCCCGTGTTTGGGCCTCCGGGGATTCATTTTTACCTCCGTCAAGGAGGCTAGGCTTTCGGCCGCGTCGTCTGCATGTGCCCCTTCGAAATTTCACCGAATTTCGTGAAACTATTCATCGGGTGGCCACGCCCTTCCGAAGATTCGGTTCGTCGTCACAGAATTCATCCGTTTCTCAGTTACCATTATCATCATCATCATCATCACAGCTGCAGCAGTCGTGGTAGTTGGACTAACCTGGTGACAACAATATATTACCATACTCCTGCAATTTGCAATTGCAATTTTTCATGCATTGTTGCGAGCACCTTATCTCTAGAAAAACTCAGGTTAATTTTTTTTATCCCCGATTTTTTTTTTTTTTTCATGCACCATCACCAACACCAACCACCATCTTTTCCACGTCTCTGCTGCGACAGCATGCACACACACACACACACACACACACACCACACACACACACACTCCTACTGAGGCCAATCAAACCCAACCTCATCACATACCATTCCTTGTTAACTTCCCAATCCGAGTTTCTCACCAATTCCTCTTTTTTTCCCTTCCTCTTCTCTCTCTTGCTTCCTTCGTTTTTGTTGGTGTATCGCACTGGATAGTAGCAGTGTAAACCGTAAGGAAAGGGGGTGGAGGGGGAGGATGTATGTGGAGGTATGTGGGAGGGAGGGAGGGGATTCAAATTCCTAGATGAGGGGAGGGAGGGAGGGAAGGAGGGAATGGAGGTGGGGTAGGAGAGGGTAGGGAAGAGGAAACTTCCTTGGTTCTATAATGGCAGTTCGGTCGCGAGGGAAATCTATTCTCTTACCTAGTCATTGTTCCCCGCATAGTCAAATCTGCATAACCAATGGCGGAAGTTCATTCAATTGGACATTTTTTTAGGGGAGGATCCCTCCGTCCACGCCTCCCCCTTCCCCCTCACCCCTCCTCCTTCCTTTCCTTCAGGATCTAGAGCCCCTAATCTAAAAAAAAAAAAAATTGTGAGTTGATTTGTTCTTCGAGGTATAAATTGGTTAGATACGTTGTTTTGCCTCAACCATGGAGAAGAGAGTTCTATATGGCAGTTTTGTTCTATTCTTAGGATCTATCTAAGTTATTTTCCTGTTGTAGGCCGTATCTCAGTTATTTTCAGGTTCCATTCCAAGGCTCTATCTCAGTTATTTCATGCCCCGTTCACAAGCTCTGTGTCAGTTATTTCATGTTTCATACATAGGCTGTATGCGAGTTATTTTTCTGTCCCATTCATAGGCTCTATCTCGGTTATTTTCATGTTCCATTCAAAGGCTCTATGTCAGTTAGGTTCATGTTGCCATTCAATGGCTTCAAAGGCTCTATGTCAGTTAGGTTCATGTCCCATTCCAAGGCTTTATGTCAGTTACTTTCATGTCCCATTCATAGGCTCTTATCTCAGTTATATTTATGTCCTATTCAAAGGCTCTATCTCGGTTATTTT
>NC_087209.1:26907141-26909641 GCF_015104395.2 Macrobrachium nipponense | reverse complement strand
CCCTCTATTATTTTTTTTCATTATTTCATTCGGGCCTGGGCTTGATAAGAGTATAAGAGTGCCAGTCTCCTTGGCATCTGCACACAATGAATTTGAAACAGACCAATAAAGTTATTCCATACTAATCATAATTTGTAACACGTGATAGTCTCAGTTCAGAACCTATTCTCATAAAAAAAAAATGGATCCAGATTCAAGGATTACCTCTTCATCTATCTCAGGTCATGGCGACAGAGAACTTTTAAAGCATTCAGTCAATCTCTTCCTCAACGTATGAGGAACCAAAGATACTATCCCTTCCTTGCTACTGTTCTCTTTGCGACTCGCCCATTCAGATTGATCGCAAGTTACCTGGCGTTACAACTACCTGGGTCATTGACGTCATCCCCCCTTTTAGAGGACGCACAAAATCTCATCATTCCCACTCACAAGACATTTGACCGGTACCGTTCCTACCGCTACTGATTCTAAAGCTACCGTTTCCAACGCTACTGTTCCTACCGCTATCGTTTCTAACGCTACCGTTCCTACCGCTACTGTTTGTAAAGCTACCGTTTCTAACGCAACCGTTCCTACCGCTACTGTTTATAAAGCTACCGTTTCCAACGCTACTGTTCCTACCGCTATCGTTTCTAACGCTACCGTTCCTACCGCTACCGCTCCTACCGTTACTGTTTATAAAGCTACCGTTTCCAACGCTACTGTTCCTACCGCTATCGTTTCTAACGCTACCGTTCCTACCGCTACTGTTTCTAAAGCTACCGTTCCTACCGCTACCGCTCCTACCGCTACCGCTGATTCTGCTTCTGCTTCTGCGGCCGTTTGATGTGTGCATCCATACCAAGACAAGCGTACCCACGGCAGAAAATCCCCGTGGCAAATCTTCCAAGGCAAAGGGGAGTGGGGTGGGGAAGGAATAGGGAAGGGAGGGGACTAAGGGGATAGGGAAGGGCGGGTTGAGAAGGGTAGGGGTGAGATAGGAAAGGGAGTGGAGTAAGAGGATAGGGAAAGGCGGTAGGAAAAGGGATAGGAGTGACGGATGAAGGCAAGAGATAGAATGGGAGTTGGAGAAGGGAGATGCTGATAAAGAATAGAGGAATAACGAGACAGTACTGAAAGGGGGAGGGGGGTTGGAAATGAGAGGGGTGAAACAGAAGGGTAGGCTGGAGAAGAGGGGATAGATCTACTGGTGGTTCGAAAATGGGGAGGAGAGAAAGGAAAGAGGGAGGGGGCAGGACACGTTAATTCCATATTCGTTTAGCAATTTGTGTCTATGAGGATAATGTGCAGTATATATATACTGTATGACTCAGCTCCCATCCCACCCTAGCCTGGCCCTCCCTAGACACGGCGGAAAAACCCCTAGGAATCAGAGCTCCCAAAGCCTTCCGATACCCTTCGATACAAACCGACGCAGAACCCTTCGGCCCTCTCCTCCTCCTCCTCCTCCTCCTCCTCTTCTTTTCCTTCTTCTTCCTCCTGTTCTCTTTCTTCGACTTCTTCTTCTTCTTCTCCTCCTCCTCCTCCTCCTCCTCGTCTTCCTCCTTTTTCTTGAAGCCCCAGCGGCATGGAAAAGTTTCAAAGCTCGCTTTCCGCCGCTTGAACTCCAAGAGCATCGTTTCTTTCGAATGGTCGGTTATCTTTCACGAAACTGGGATTCATATTGTGCGCAATATGGAGGTGTAAACTGATTTTTATCCTTCGCTTAAATAATACCGGAATCTTAGGAAAGATAAAAAAGAGAAAGAGAGAGAGAGCGAGAGAGGAGGGACTCCTGCGTTCCCCAGCTATTCACGAAAAAAGTACCTCTTTAATTTCGGGTACCTCTTCGGTTTGGACCAGACTTTCTGCCAGACAGCGCTCGACCTGATCCATCGTCTTTAAAAGCTTGCCGTGCATTATACTTGTTGTACAAAGTCAATTAGGTATCTGTAACAGGGTACAACAAATTCTTTACATTTTTGTTAGTACTAACACTGTTATGGAATAAATGACCCATGCAAAACTAGCAAATCACAAGCACGATGTAAGAAATTTAGAACATAAAACTGCAATAACAACAACGAATAATAAAACTACAATCTTCTCAGCTTAATGTTTCAACATGAACTAAACCAATGAAGAATGATTGAACACTTCACCTTCACCCCCACCCAACCCCCCCCCCCCCCCCCCCCCACTAAAATCATATCGATGGCTACAGTTTAGAAGTCAGGTGACTGAAAGGAAAGCTTAGGAGAAACACATATAAACACGTATGTACTACACACACACATTATATATATATATATATATATATATATATATATATATATATATATATATATATATAGATATACGTAATATATAAATTATATATATATATATTATATATATATATACATACGTATATATATAAAATTATATATTATATATATATATATATATATATATATATATATATATATATATTATATAATATATATTTATATATATATAATATATATATATATATATATAT
>NC_087209.1:26872141-26902141 GCF_015104395.2 Macrobrachium nipponense | reverse complement strand
GAACTTCTCAGTTCCAGAGGTCCTTTGTTCCCCCTCACACAGCTGGACCGTGGAACTGTCTCCCTGAGGATGCCGTGCACTTGCAACTTCAAAAGTTCATGCGAAGATGCAATGCATTACCACCCTAATGCAAGTCCCCTTGAATTTTTATTTATTTTCATCTGTTTATTAATTAATTAATATTTTCTTTTTTTAATAATTGGGATTTCTTCTTTCTGCAGCTCCCATTACCTCCTCTTACTTCTTTCAAATGAACATCATATTCTTTGGAAGTTTGAATTTTCAAGTCAGTTGCCCCTGTGGGCTTGTTCCATATGAAGAATGTTTGGTCCTCTAATAATAATAATAATAATAATAATAATAATAATAATAATAATAATAATAATAATAATAATAATAATAATAATAATAATACATTTAAACCATGGAACTTATATCACTTTATTTTCACAAGATAAAAGCACTTGTACAAAACTCTTCCGAATATTTTAATCAAAATAAAAAGGAATCACGTCTATATCAAAGAATAAAAAAAAACATAGGAATCCAATTCAATTCACAGTCCATTATAAACTTTGCCAAAAGTGTATAATTTCCTTTTATAGAATATAAGCAGATATAATCAAAGACGAATAAATAACATTAGTATATAGAATGTGTAAAATGAAATAAAAACAAGCATATCAGATGACTTTCACCTTACAATTCAATAAGAAGAAGAAGAATAATAAGAAGAAGAAGTAGTAAATATCAGAGAAGTACGTTTTACCCATCGTTAGTCCCATTCATCAGTGGTATTGAAACGTGCCCAAAGGCTGCCACTGATTTATTTTCTCTGCCGGAACCTTCGGCTATGCCTTAAAATAAACCCAACATATTATCAAATGAAAGCCCCCTTACATCTTAAAATCTACATAACTAGCAAGGGCCCTTTGTTAATATAATCATATTTGTATTTTGGAATGGCGTCACCTGAGGGGATATTCGCCTACGCTGATAACCTACAGCATATTCGTCTAATTCTAAAAACATCTACTACATTAAAAAATATTAATAATGAAATGAATGTTACCGGAAGTATTTGATAATGGAGAAGTGCAATATAGAATGATTATTAAAATAGGTCTACGTTCAGAGTATGAAATACATTTTTTGAATTATTGGTAAAAGTTGAAAAGGTTGAACAGTACATGATGAATCTAGAAAGACATTTATCATCATAATAATACAAGAATGCTATTGGAAACTGCGTAACGTTTAGAACGTATAGAATAAAAGGATTATTGTCTAAATAGTGTTATACTAAAGAAAAAATGCCAGAAAGGAAAATATGTTGTCTGAAGTCAATACTACATAAGAATCATCTTCGAGAGCAGATGAAAAGGAGTCGAAGAGAGCAACACTGCAGAGAGAGAGAGAGAGAGAGAGAGAGAGAGAGAGAGAGAGAGAGAGAGAGAGGATGATACGAGATAGTTTTTCGGGTTACGGGGAAAGCGGGTAGGAGGGCCAGAACGTGGCACTAAGCCTGATAAACAGGCGCCATCTATGTATTATCAATGACACACACACGCACATTCTCTCTCGGCTGAACCTCCTATCATCACTTGAACTCTTCTCTCCCATCCCAATAATCTTCTTTCCTCCTCCTCCCTCCCTCCCTTCTTCCCTCCTTCCTTCTTCTTCTCCTTTTTCCCCCCTTTGCTATTTTCCTCTAGTCCTTATCTCGAGTGAGTTGCGCGAACGCCTCCAAACAAATACACGCACATACGAGATAAGTGTTCAAAAATCTATCTCCTTCTCACTCCAAGTATTCTTTTCTTCTTTTCTTCTTCTTCTTCTTCTTCTTCTTCTTCTTCTTCTTCTTCTTCTTCTAAAAACATATTTCTCTTTCGTTCCCAGTACGTTATTACTTATGTTATTCTCTCTCTTGCTGTCAAGTTGAAATTTATTTTCACGTCAAGTTTCTTTGTAGTTTTTATTATTTTCTCCAATTGTAAAATATATTTCTATTCACTTGGATACTCACTCTCTCTCTCTCTCTCTCTCTCTCTCTCTCTCTCTCTACCCAGTATGATGATATAAATGAAAAAATTCGTAAAAATTCAGTGGTTTAGAATACCGTACTTCTTCACTAAAGACCAGTTCCTCCTGTCTCTTAAATTAACTTTGTTAAGAACAAACACAGGGATAAACTGTTGGGATATTTTATTGCTGCAAACGAAATTAACATCTCGAGGGAAGGAGAAGCTCACTCAAAATCATGTTTTAATTAAAAGATATTAAAATAATCCTCCATAAAAGATATCTGGATATATGGATCTCAAATTCCTTTCTGATTGATATGAATTTTCCTTAGTTCCCAGTGATCCTTACAGTTCTGGGGTCACTTTATTTTTTTATTTTTTTTACAAAACACTTTTTTGCCTTTTAAAGCAAAAAATGTATATTTAAAAATATATGTTCTTTACAGGAAGAAAATAATTCAACAAACCATGTGTAAAAAAAACTATCAATTAGAATATTACATATTATTAGAAAATATATACATTCGTTCAATAAATAATAATAAAAAAATGGCTCGCAGTCTTAAAAGTTTAGGAGTTCAATACTGATTGGAGGATTAAAAAGAAAACATTAATTTTCGAAAGCACGACCAACACGTAGCACAATAACGACGAAAGGAAGATACAAAAACCGACGGGAAAAATAAGTTCATTCTTACTGCAATATCACGAAATTCCAATTTCAGTTATGCCTATTCTGGAACAATAACAAGAACATTCTAAAACTTCCAAAACCACGGGAACCTAATAAAAGCAAATGAACGTAACCAACGCCTAATCTGCTCTCAATACCCCTAGATAAAAATAACGAATTTGGAAAAGTGAACCGTACGTCAGAAATCCTCATTTTTTGTCTCTCTCTCTCTCTCTCTCTCTCTCTCTCTCTCTCTCTCTCTCTCTCTCTCTCTCTGCCTCAGAGACAATAACAATTCCCTAACAAGGCTCATGTTCCGAGAGATACAAAACCCCTGGCTATATATTGCTTTTCCCTCTCTAACTAGCCCAGGCATGGCTTTCATTAGGGGAGCTCGACAAGGGACGAAAGAAAGGAACGGAGCGAATACAAGAAGATGTTGATGGATTGCGGCGAACAAAGGAGACCTCCACTCCAGGAGATGGTCGGATGGAGAGAGAGACTTTGTCAAGGCTGGCAGAAAGAAAGACAGTCAACTCGGACGGATGGACAGTCATGGGGGTTGATGGCAGGACTGTAGAACTGAAGGGATGGAAACTGGCAGACGGTAAACTGGAAGGACAGTGAACGGGAATGCTGGACTTGGCAAACAGATAGACGGTAAACTGGAAAGCTGGACGGATGACTGACTTAGCAAAATGAAAGCCAGTAAACTGGAAGGCTGCATGGATGGACATAGACAGACTTTGTCAGGTTGAAAGACGGCAAACTGGAAGGCTGGATGGATGGAGACAGACAAACTTGGTAGAAAGAAAGATGGTAAACTGAAGGCTGGAAAGACAGACACCTGGCAGGCTTGGCAGACAGGAAAAATCGTAAAGTGAAAGGCTGGATGGCTGGACACAGACAAACTTGTCAGACAGAATGGCGGTAAACTGGAATTAGTACACGGATTGACGCTGCTAGGCATAGCACATGGATGCACAGTAAACCAGATGCTGGCAGACTTGGCAGATAGAAAGACGGTAGATTGGAATGACTTCAATAGTTTACCAGTCATGGCAAATGGAAGGACAGTAAACTGGAATGCTGGACTTGACATATATAAGGACGATGAACCAGACTGGTAGAATGAAGGATTCTGGATGAATGGATTCTGGAGGGCGTGGCAGACAGAAATATGGGGAACTGCAAAGACTGGATGGATGGACAATACCAGCCATGACAGACAGAAGCAAAGCACTTGGAGAAAAAACTAATCACAAGAGTAAAAGCACAAACTCATTATTTATTACTTTTTTAAAATATTAACTGTTAATGGAATAAAAAATAAGTAACATGAATGATGAAATATTTGTGAAAAGTTGTAGGAGAGATACAAGAACGTGGATATTGTTTAACTACAAAATAGTTTTTAAATTATTTTTTTTTTTTAATTCCATCACAATGAACACAGATAACCTTCAGGTGTAAATATAAATTTTTGAGGTTCTCGACCCAGAGTGATGTTATACACAAGAGTAATCTACGAAAATTACGATCAAAACCAAAATAGAATGATTTTCCGTGCGTCCGAGCGTGTGTAAAATGAATAACTGAAGCTCAAACAGACGACTTGTGGTTAAAAGCAATTTATCTTTCACTTCCTCTATCAAATCCAGGGCACTGATGTGTGTACGGATAATAATTCAAGCACATCAGAACATTTAAAATCAGACTAGGAAAAGACAATCGCCAAAAAAACTTTTTTCTTTTGATATACTGCTAACTACGATGCAAACAAAATATGTAAGTCAAGTATACATATACTTAATTCAAAACTGTATTTATGTATGAGACAGCGACTGCCAAGTTCAAAAACACACTTCAAGTGATTGGTGTGAGTTGGAATGGGTCACAGTGAAAGCTCAAAAGTCAATAGCACACGTACTGACAATGGCTAAACTATACAAAAACACTGACTTCAGTAGCGATTATTGAGATCATCCAGGCAACAAAAATATAAACTACTTCATCTATGCAACAAAAATAATAACTACTCCACGCACGTACTATAGTAGATTCACATCAACAGTGCATTTGATTTCTAGGCCAGTTCCTTACGACGCTCCTGATTGGCTGTAGATAAGCCAATCACAGGGCTGGAAACTCTCAGTCTCTCTCGAGAGTTCACATAGGCAGGATGTATGTTCCACCTCTCCTGAAAGACGTATCCCTCAGGAGAAGTCGAACATGGATCCTACCCGTGTGAACTCTCCAGAGAGACTGAGAGTTTCCAGCCCTGTCATTGGCTTATCAACAGCCAATCAGGAGCGTCGTAATGGACTGGCCTAGACATCAAATGCACGGTTGATGTGAATCTACTATAGTACTATCTTGTAAACAAGTATATGTATATATACTGCAAGCTCTACATAATTATGCATGTCTGTACCAACATTTACAAAACTAAAAGAAAAAAAGGAAAAAAAAATATTACCACGACTCTACCGTGCAAAACTACGTGACAGAAATCCAGCGAGTTGGTCTGGGGAAATTCACCGTGCACGCAGTGCTAATGAGACATTTAATTCAGTTCATATATAATTATGGTGATTAATGCTGTGAAATCTAAACACAGTTTGAATCCAGCTCTCTCCTGCTGCTGCTGGTTCTACTTCTGCCCTCCACCCCCCCGCCTCGTTCCCAATTCTCTCCCCTACCCCTTACCCCCCCACCCCCCACCCCTGTTCTGCTCGTGCTGGCTGCTGCTGGTGCTGTTGTTGTTGTTCTGGTTGCTACTGTTGTTGCTGCCATGCTCAAAATAGGTCGACAGCAGCCCCTCACCCTCCCCTTTCCAACCCCTTTACCCTACCCACTCCCCTTTTCAATACTATACCCTCCTCCTTATCCTCCCCTCCCTCCACTTTCCAATCCCCACTCATTCCTTCTCCCCCTCCCTCCCCTTTCCAATCCCCACCCTTCCCTTTTCCCTTCCCCCTCCTCCTCTCAAACCACCATCCCCCCCCCTCCCCCCCCACCCCCTAAAGAACAGTCGCACCCACAGCTTCCGCGCTTTTTCTAATACGGCTTATGAAAATGTAAATACCTAATGATCCAAGCGGTACGATATCCCGGTATACGATATCCGGTCTGATCATACCGGATATTTCCGGATATTTCCTTGACTAGCAACGTTTATATTATATAAGAATTCCAGAACTTGGCTGGATTTAAATGAGTGGCTCAAGGGAAGAAAAAAAATCTATATTTCTCTTCTTGCTGAGGAGGGGAAAAAATATTTGAAAATATGTCTGGATTTGACTGAGCAAATTAAGAAAAATGATGTTTCTAACTCCTGGAGATTGATTTGAAAAATGATCATTCAAGGTTTATCAGGATTTAGATTAACAAATGTAATTTAGAAAGAACAATGATAAAAAGCTTCTATCCGTATGAGGAAAAAATTAAATTAAATGAAACCCTACAGTCTGAGGTATAACTGGATTTAACTAAGCAAAAATCAGTTACATCTCAATTTCTATGAAGAAAAAAGAAAAAAAGAAACATGCTTATATTCTGTTTTCTCGAGACTTGAGTCATGTTGAATGAACATCATGGATATGGAATATTTCCCATAGGGTGATCTTAATAAAAGGAGCTTCACATAAATGGAAATATCATTCGTTTTAGAGGAAAGCTGCAATTATCAGGATATTCAGGAAATGATGAATGAGGTTAAAAGACAACACCGATAGCGGAACTACTGATAGAATGAGGAGAATAAATCTAACTACATATACAAATATATACAAGAAATTTTTTATTTTTTAAATATATAGATATATATAATATATATATATATATATATTATACTATATATATATATATGTTTATAATAGAGAGAGAGAAAGACAGGGAGAGAGAAATTATCACAAGGAATAACATACACATAAAGTTGCTCCGTAAATTCTGTTAGCCATCAGCAGGGTGAGTAATCTTATCAATAAAAGTCTTACAATACCGTAAATGGCAGCAGAGTGGGAGAGAGAGAGAGCGAGTGTGTGAGAGTGAGGGAAGGCACCTATTGTCTTCCTTCCTGACAGCCAGAGCGCGCGCGCACACACGCACGGAAACTTACCTGGAAAGAGAGAGAACAAAATGCAATTAATTACAGTTTCAGGAAATTAGTCGCACACAAAAAATAATTACCGACATGATATAATAACTGGATAAACATAAAGAGCCGAAATTACATTACGCCATTCTGATATTTACTTCAGCATGGTAATGAAGGGAACGCTCGCTCTACTTTCTCTCTCTCTCTCTCTCTCTCTCTCTCGCTTCCCGTCTCATTTTCCTTTCATTCTCTCCCCGGGGCGCTCCCAAGAAAAACTTTGCATAAATTTCATGGCATTACGCCATTACACAATTACAACTTATGTGATTAGTTCCTCATTACCTGCGCCAGGTACAACAGTTTCAATTTGGATAACAATTAGATTACATTCGCGTGTAGCGAGAGAGAGAGAGAGAGAGAGAGAGAAGAGAAGAAACCTACTTTTCCTTTTCTTTTAAGCCGTCTTGTTCCTAATCACTACGGCACAGATGACGAAGGAAGATGCCGGTTCAAAATCGACCTTATGGTCCATCCCCGTAAGGGTCATTTTTTCGCGGGAGCAGCCCGGCACGGCCACTCTGTTCTTAATGAAGCTTTTGGATGCAGGGGATTGGGTTGAAAATGTATAATTTTATCATGTGTGTGTGTGTGTGTATGTGTGTGTGTATGTAATGTAACAGGATAATTTCATTATCATGCCCCCTCTCGTTTTTTCCTCGACGCTATAATGATATTACACGAGTATCTGCAACACTATACAAGTAATGAGCCTTAAGAATAATTAACAGGTTTCTCTGGGGGCCAAAAATAGGAACGCGATGGAAAAAAAAAGGCCTCGTTGCGGAAGGAAGAAATGAGGATACCGGAGCAAAAAGAACCGGAAATAAACTCATTGCTTGAAGCTCCTCATAAGCGAAACCAGAACCTGAATTCATTCGATAAATCAGTCACGATCTGTCGAATTCCCCAAAAATATTTTGCGGTAATCGCCTCAGTATTTTCCCCACATTTAATATTTATCATATCCTTTAATGATGAGCTAAATAAACAGTAGATTATGTTGTGTCGTTTTTAAGCTCTATGTGGTACCTCCTAACTACCTAAAAATGGCCACGAAGACTTTTATTATGACGGAATGTTTCAAAATTTTCAAATACAGCTGCCTCATCATGACAGTTTATCATTATTACTATCATTACAATTATACAAAAGTTTCAAATACAGCTGCCTCATCTTGACAGATTATCATTATTACTATCATTGCAATTATACAGGAGCTAGCAAACCGGCAATAAACATAGGACACTATACAAGAAAAAAAAACTCGAATATGAAGAAACAGAAAACAGAAAATTGAAGGACAATATATATAAAAAAAGTTAAAAATAGGATGAAATAGCAACACGAATGCTGACGTATAAGAGAGAGAGAGAGAAGAGAGAGAGAGAGAGAGAGAGAGAGAGAGAGAGAGACCTTAATTTTTGCTCAAAACAAAAATAAACAAATAAAAACCTACTGTCCAGAGAATGACCTTGGTCGTATTAGGGCAATGTTGCGCAGCCCAGTATGGGTTCTATGAGTAATGAACGAAAGCCTGAAGGGAGGTCTCGGGCTTAACAAACTCCGCTGATTAAATCGAGAACATTTCGTGTTGGACAAGACTAACAATATTTCTGTTTACGATGTGCTCCATAGCGAAGGAAGCTAATTAATGTACGTATGAATGTATGTATGTATGAATGTATATGTATATGTATGTATATATCTTACTCTATTTGGCCGCTTTTTACCAGATACGTAATATGTAATTGTAACAACCACAATGCTCTCTTTAACTTCTCGGGCCCTTCACGCTTTTTGGATAAGCTCACCACTACAAAGCCTGAGATCCATATGCAAGAACAAGGAAAAATTATGACGTCCGCAGTTATATATATATATATATATATATATATATATATATATATATATATATATATAGTATATACATATATATATATATATATATATATATATATATATATATATATATATATATATATATATATATATATATATATATATACATATATATATATATATATATGTGTGTGTGTGTGTGTGTGTGTGTGTGTGTGTGTGTGTGTCTGTTTGTGTGCAGGCAGACATCAATAACCAATTTAAATAATTTCATATACGCTGTTTGTAAACCTAACTTTCCAAAATGAACATTAACGAACTTGACTGATTTTTCGTATTACTTTTAAGGTATCATGTTATTCCTATCCACATAATAATAATAATAATAATAATAATAATTAATAATAATAATAATAATAATAATAATAATAACAAATATGCATCCGAGACACCTTCATTTCGAACAGACGACACTCATTCCGTTGGAGAGTCTGTCCCTCCTCCGTCTGAGGAGGAGAACCTTCCATAAAGATAAAAGCGGAGGACACGAACGGGAAGAAATATAGAAAAACAAATTCTCTCACTGAGGTATATATATACTGTTGTTGGGCGAGAGAAATTCTTCCCCTGATATATTTAGCATAAAAGTTTGGAGATGGGCTACGTGAGATATGAACAATAGGTAGCACCATAACTCCCATTTTCTGCAACACGGTGTGGGAAAACTTAACCGAATGGGGGACTACGTCAAATAAGTTTATATTTAAGTATACTGGCCCCAAAAGATCTACCATGTTTTCCCCCTTTCCAGCCTCCATCCAATTTCGTTTCTGTTTTGTTTAAGGATATATATATTACACTGCTTTCCTAGACCGGGACACGTTTTACTCCTGTGTCTCCGTAATAAACCACAGGAGACTCGACGCCAGCGGTCGTGGTTCAATAAAACGACTTACTAGTATTAGGAGAAGATGTAATAAAGAAAAATCACAACAGAGAAAAACGACAATAAAGGAAATAAAAGAAACGTCATAAAACAGAGTAAAGCCCAAATGCATATAAACAATAAAAGCTTTTCGGGGAGAAAGAGGAAGTGGGGGAGGGGGAGGGGGAACGGGAGGGTGGGTTGTGGGGTGCCGGGGGGGCGGGGATGAAAGGAGCCCCCGAAGAAGTTTTATCTGGTGAGAAGCCTGTCCACAAATTTTTGAGCCGGGTATGTGACTGGCATTTTAAAGAAGGAAAAGCCAGGAGGAGAGACGAAATGGGGTTTCGGGCGAATATATATATGTATATAAAGAAAAAAAATCGAAACGGGTAGGTTGGGACTGCTGAGGAAATATGGCTCGAACACGAGCACATACAATTACGACGAAGAAAAGCAGAAGAAAGAGTTGTTTTTTATTACAATTTGAACTTTTCTGAAATTAAATAAGAATAAAATAATGTCTGAAGATATCATGTATACATTTTATTATTATTATATTTTTATTCAAAAGATGAAACCTATTTCATATGGAAAACGCCACGGGGGCCATGGACTTGAAATTCAAGCTTCTAAAGAATATGGTGTTCACTAGGAAGAAGTAAGAGAAGGCAAGAGGAAATACAGAAAGAAGAGATCTCGCTTATTAAAAAAGAAAAAAAATAATAATAAATAGATAAAAATGTATTAGAATGCAAGGAGAATAGTACTAGGGAAGCAATGCATTGCATCGCCGCTTAAACTTTTGAAGTTGCAATTGCACGACATCCTCAGGGTGTGACGAAGACAGGACTTCTGGATCTGGAAAGGTTCCCAATCCTATTTCAACCTATGTTAACAGGCCCAAAACAATGACAAATTTTCAACAGAACTTCATTTGATTTATATCAGGATTGCCTTATGCCCTCATGGATTCATGGTACAAGCTTGGTAAGGTTAGGTTAGGTATATCTCAGTTTTACCAGACCACTGAGCTGGTTAACAGCTCTACTAGGGATTAGATATTTTTACGTGACTAGGAACCAATTGGTTACCTAGCAACGGGATCTACAGCTTATTGTGGGATCCGAACCACATTATATCGAGAAATAATTTCTATCACCAGAAATAAATTCCTCTGATTCCGCCTTGGCTGAGCCGAGCGCGAAATCCACTCGTCAAACGTGGAACTAGTTTGGTAAGGTGTGAAAGGGAGTAAGAAGCCTGGTGTAGACTTCTGAAGTCTATCCAAACGTACAAATTTCAGTCAAATCAACTGGCACAATTTCAGCAGGATTTCACGATTCGTCGAAACTAATCTTAGTAATAGTAATTACAGTAATGTTAAATCTCAGTCCACGAGGATCTATAGTTGACTCGTAACTATTGGTAAGGAACATATAATGAGATCACAAGGAAAACTAAGACGACATTAAACTTAATGATGACAAAGAAAGGAAATGAAAACCAGCTGAAGTGCTAAATGTTTTCCACACCATGGAATCACTTCCTAAAAGCTAAAACTGCTGAGAAAATTTGATCATTTCTATATAATAATTAATGATTCAGTCATTCTAACTTTAGACATTAGCTTTCCCAAATGATAGAAGCTACAATAACATAGACAATCAACGAATTATGGGCGATAAAGTTTCCAAAGCGACAAAGTTCTATATAGCTATTAACATATACCAAAAGGCAATCGTTTGGAGGGAACACCCAGTGGGTGTCGCTTTACTTGAAGAATTCATGTTTTTGGCTACGTGATAAAAGTTAGAACATATAAGAAATCCTCACGTGAAAATGAAAGGAGGAGGTAGCAAGATTTTCAACTTTTATTCATTTTCACGTGAGAATTTCATTTCTTATATAATTCATCCACGGGTCTATTGTGAAAAAAAAAAAACGATACTGTTAGAACATATGTTCGTTAATCATTTGACTAAATTAAAAAAATGAACCAAAGCCATTTTTATTTTCGAAGAACACCCCATCAGCTACATCACATACCTACTCTCTCCGGGGTTTCTTATTAGAATTCATATTTACTCCACGATTTTGGACTTTTGCTTTTACTTTTGAGGGGAAGGAGGACGGATTCTTATTCATATCAACGAACGATGTATTAAAGAGAGAGAGAGAGAGAGAGAAGAGAGAGAGAGAGAGAGAGAGAGGATAAAAAAAGGGGGGGCGGGCGGGCGGAACCGCGAAGTTTATTTTGTTCCGTTCTCGATAATCGGGATTTACCCAGCAATCACTAAGGGCGAAATGACGTTTCAATTTTCATAAACTTTCTGCTGGGTAATGGAGGAGAAAACGAGAGAGAGAGAGAGAGAGAGAGAGAGAGAGAGAGAGAGAGAGAGAGAGAGAGAGAAATTCTAATTTAAGATCTAAGGGTTCTTCCCAAGCGCCAATTTTCACAATTCCAAGCCAAGAGAGTAATGTCCGCGGGCGAAATTCCAAAATAATTCAGAGCAAAGCAGACTCTCGTCTTTCTGACCTCCCAACATCACAAGAGGTTGCAGCGAACGCGTGATGAGAACCATGCATGAATAATTATTATGTATTTCCGCCTCTGTTTAAGTGACGCTAATACCGAATGCCTCTAACGCTTACACGCTGTTCCTTCTCATTTGACTAATCCCTCTACGAATAAGGGTGGATAATCCGCTCCGAATAAACGAAGGCAAAAAAAAAAAAAAAAAAAAAAATTGGGGGGAGCGAAATAAAAATGCAACGGGGATACTAAACAGGCATTTCATATTAGCTCTGCGTATTCAAGTGTACAATCGCTTATACACCTAGACATTATTCAAAGTACACGGTAATTTATTTATTATAGTATTCTATCTCATCGAAAGAATATATTGTTGAAACTAGCCAAGAGGAGGCCACTTTAGATATTTTCTTTAGTTGACTGATGCACATACGTGATCTGGCTAAGAACTGATTCACGTACATTTTCTCTCTCGTTGACTGAAGTTCTTCAAAATGAATAGAATATTGCCAATTTTCATTTCCACTTTTGTCAACCGAAGCGCTTAAATGAATAGGCAAGAGAGCGTTCAGATTTCATCGTCTCTTTTTTTGATTGAAACTCAGTCTTCAAACAGAACGGAAAATGACACTCGTAGTTCTCTTGTGCTGACGGATACAGAACAACTACCTATTTTACAAGTCTTTTTTGCTAAGTAAACAAGTAACACAACTTAGTCTATTTTGCTTGGTAATCAAGTAACACAACTTACTGAAACGGGGCAAAAATCCACCTTAGATTTCTGCTTTTTACTTCAACTGGAAAAAAACTAAGATTAAGTAAAAGGGCAAAATGATATAAATATAAGAGCCTGTATTTTTCAAAATGCAAAAAGGTATAAAAGACGGGGAGCTTTAGACTGTTTGCACAACGGTCTTCTTCAGCCAAGAAGGACCGTTGTACGAACGGTCGAAAGCTCCATGTTTTTTAACCTTTTTTGTATCATTATTTCCGGTCACGGTATAAAGATGCACTGTAAAAAAAAACACACACACACACGCACACACAAGACTGTTTACTATCCTCTTAAGTGGACTGCAGCGTCTATCTGAATTTAAAGAAACACTGATAATTTATAAACTCCACTTCCGTTAAATACACAAACGCCCTAAAACGGAAAAAAACCTGACCGCCTGAAAGTCCTCTTGTCTCGGAGAGCAGTTACCTACCCAGACCGGACGGAATATGACCGCCACTCCACGGCACTCGACCACCACTTCACAGTCCTGTTGTCAACTGTTAAAAGGAATCATCTGTCATGAATAACCCATGAGATGGACGCCAGAGGGTCCTTCAGAGTAGGGGGGAGAAGAGGGGAGGAAGAAGAGGATTCCTTTTATATATCTCACTCTCTCACTCTCTGATAAACCGACGCCCTCCCTCGCCCACCCCTCCCCCCTTTTCTTTCCTCCCTTTGATGGAATGACCTTTTGCGATTGACGCGATGCAATCGAAGGGGGTTTCCAGTTATTATCGTGTCGTTGCATTGGTCAGCAATTATTGCACCAACATCAGGGCAACCGAAGGGAGGGACCGACCGACCGACTGTCCGTCCGTACGCACGCACGCACTCACGCCCGCGCTCTTCTTAATGCAATAAAGGGGTGCACGCTGGCCCACACGCCCTTTGGGAATAACACAACACTCTCTCTCTCTCTCTCTCTCTCTCTCTCTCTCTCTCTCTCTCTCTCTCTCTCTCTCTCTTCTCTCTCTCTCTTATATATATATATATCTATATATATATATATATATATATATATATATATGTATATATATATATATATATATATAATATATATATATATATATATATATATATTCATTTTTGTTACAATTAGCGTAGAAATGGGAAGTTTTATAGAGAGAGAGAGAGAGAGAGAGAGAGAGAGAGAGAGAGAGAGAGCGAGAGAGAGATTTTTTGTTAATTTAACAAAAACGAACAATTGGTGTTAAATACAAAGAAACATGTACTAAAGAATATATATATATATATATATATATCTATATATATATATATATATATATATATCAATATATATATATATATATATAATATATATATATATATATAACTGAATTACACTATTTTTATTTACGGGACGAAAGAAACAAAACTCAAAACTACAAAAATAGAAATAATATCACCTCCATGAAATGTATATAAGATCAGCATGTCACGAAATCTAAAAATACCGAGAACTGTCAATGAAAAAAAAAAAAAAATAACGAAATCCTGAAATGTTCGGTAATCTTATTCACCATTTTTCCTTTTTTTTTTTTTTTTTTTTTTTTTTTGCAAAAGTTTTCTCGTTCCCTCGAACATTATGATGCATCATTGCAAAAAGGAAAATAAAAAGTCGCTCATACATCACACACTATTAATTACGATAAAAGCACTGGCCTTTTTCTCCCGTCATCAAATGCACGACAATAGGTTGTCATTATGTTTGTATCACTGAGGTTCGATTTTTTTTCTTTTTTTTTTTTTAGTTTTCTTAAAAAAAATGCTGAGATCTGCATTCTTGTAACACATACTTCTAAAGACGGAATGCCTGACTTTGCCAGACATGCACATGCAAAAGTCATTTTTAGAGCACTCTCAGGATCGAACAACAACGACTGACAAAAACATCAGGCGGAGTCTTTCTTTGTAAAACTGCACACGATAGATGCGGTTTCGTATGTATGCATTCACTGATAGAACCAGAGTGTGTATATAATTTTTTGAAACTCGCACACTTTTCGAACTTACATAGGTTTACTACATGGCAATAGTCACACAAAGCTTAATCATCCATTCAATAATAATAATAATAATAATAATAATAATAATAATAATAATAATAGTGTGTGATCCTAGAAACGGGGCACATAGTAAGAAAAGTGATGGACTCCTAAGGAGGCAGGATGCAACCCGGAACCCCACACTATAAATACCACCCACTCGAATTAGAGGACTGTGATAGAAAAAAAAAAAATAATAATAAGGTGGCTGTATTCAAAGAATTAAATCTTGAATGGGATTTTTTCTATTTTTCTAATTATTCGCTATTCTGGCTCAGCGATGAAACATCGGCCAGTTATTGTCTGACATCGCTGAGCCAGAAAAGCGAATAATTAGAAAATTAGAAAACAAAACGTTGAATGCAGCCATCCTTTTAAACAGAACTTGTTTGAAGGAGGGTCTACTTCCTGAATAATAATAATTTCTGGCGATTCAATATCTAATTCGAAGCAAATTCTAAGATGAATGAAACTGATAACTCGCTGAAAACAACACAAGGAAAAGTTCCCCTATTGGTTTCATGCATCTTAATTATTGTTCTAGACAAAACCTGATTATTTCAATTTCATAGATTGGCGTCCCACCAGTCATGGTCATCGACTCCAAAGCTTCAGCTTAACCTTTTTTTTTTTTGTTTTTTTTTTTCCCCGTCTGAGAGCCCTTCTCCTACACGCCAAGATAAATAATGGTACTAATTCATTCAGAAGATATTTTCCGTCTCTTTCGCCATTCTTCGAGACTTTAGGCACTCCTCCCTCCTTGCGCCCATACCCCTCTGAGAGAGAGAGAGAGAGAGAGAGAGAGAGAGAGAGAGAGAGAGAGACTCTACTCATCACATGAATACCAAAACTCACAACTCCTCACGCCCCCCTAATGTTACAACCAAACAAACTGCGCATTTCCCTCCTCCTTCTCGTCCTCATCAGCTATTCACGCGGAGTCACATTTCCCTCCTTCATTGCTATACCAACCCCCTGTCAAATGGCTATACTCTCGCCTCCCAATTCCTTTTGTATTATATCCTGTTCTATCTCTCTCTCTCTCTTTTTGTATGGCGGTCTCTCTCTTTCTCATATACTGATGATCCCTGTTTCACCCCTGTTCCTAATTCATTTTGGAAAATTTCTCTTGCACTGACAGATTATAAAACAAAATACCACGGCCCCATCTTTCTCTCTTTAGCATATGTCTCTTTGTATTTAGTACCAATTGTTCGTTTTTGTTAAATTAACAGAAATCTCTCCCTCTCTCTATAACACTTCCCATTTCTACGCTAAGTGCAGCAAAAAATGCAAATAACTATTACAGATATTGTACACGCACACACACACGCAATATATATATATATATATATATATATATATATATATATATATATATACATATATATATATATATATATATATATATATACATATATATATATAATATATATATATATATATATATGTATATATATATATATATATATATATATATATATATATATATATATATATATATATATTTACATAATTAATTTCACTGCATCATTCAAAAAGGTTTTAATAAAAAAGAGGGTAAAAAAAACTATGAAACACGTCAATAGTTATCATTAAAACCTAATTCCTCCCAGGTTTCAGAATTCACAATAATTAGCCGAATGTCATAACAAATCAAATGACATACATCAGAGAAGAAAAAGTGACCTCAGACGTTCAAATAATTCAAATTAGGTCACCTTCGGGAAAATGTCTATCGGTGACGTTCAGTCTCCAGTGGCGTTAAATATGAAGAAAATAAGCATTATGAGAGAGAGGAGAGAGAGAGAGAGAGAGAGAGAGAGAGAGAGAGAGAGAGAATATGTGGACAATATATGACATACAAACAAGCAAAAGGAGAGACATACAGACAGACAGAGAGTAGAAGAGATAATGGTATGGGCAGTATTAAGTGGTAGGGTATTAGCATATGTGGTCATGTAAGCGCTCCTCTGTATAACCGAGGGGGATGGCTATGTGGCGTAAAATTTATTGCCAGTATAAATATGGAAACCAATGTTGCGTTCGGGCGCCACACACACACACACAACACACACACAACACGCACACACACACACACACACAGGGAAGCAAATGGGCCGGGGTGGGGGGGGGGGGGGGGAGGTAGTGAGGGTGGGCAGTAACAGACATATGAAATGGGAAATACAGTACCATGGTGTAGTCCCGCAAGATTAGTAATCATTATTACTATTACTGTATGCACCAACGTCATTTGTACTGTTGTAGTATCAACCAACAGTTTATACACACACACACACACACACACACACACACACACACACACACACATACATATATATATTATATATATATATATATATATATATAGATATATATATATATATATAATATATATATATATATATATATATATATATATATATATATATATATATGTCTGAGTGAGAATTTCTCCTAAATACCCAATCAGAAAATTTCCTTTCACTGTCAATGATCAACAATCAGTTATGGATGAGACATAAACACAATAACAGGCGCCGCTTGGAGGAGGCTCTCATCCCAACAGGAGTGGTCAAGGATAAGGAAGGGGGGTTGGAGTCGGGCGGGTGGGGGTTGGGGATTAGTTGAGGGGTGGGGAAAGGGGGTGGAAGGGCCACACATCGGGATGACCATTGGACGAGCACTTCATTCATAATGCAATCAGCCCTGTGATTGGCTGCAGCAAAGCCGCGCGGTGTGTTTTCCCAAACCGGGATCGGTTGAGTTTGAAAGAACAGGCTAATGCATTATTAGCACCCCGATCGGTCCATCTGACAAGTGAAAACCTCGATCTATTTTTAAAAGGCTGTAATGGCTGTTCCCTTGCAAATAAGCGCTCAGTTTCAAACGCCAGCTATCTGGGGGGGGAGAGCTTAGCCACCATGGGGGGAGAGAGAGAGAGAGAGATACGGTTCTATAAATTTAAAATTCCAGGTATTATAAAATGTACATGCAAAATATATGTAACAGCAAAAATATTTTAATCTAACACCAACTATATACTGGACTGAACTTTCAAATCTTCTTATACAAATATCTTAGTATCGATAACTACGTCTCTCTCTCTCTCTCTCTCTCTCTCTCTCTCTCTCTCTCTCTCTGTTCCATAAGGAAGTGAACACACTTCCTATAAAACATTACTGGGTATGTCGGAAATTAAATTCTACGGAAAACTGGGAGAGTACACCACACTTTTTCCTTAAGAATAACAGACAGATACAGGTATCTGTCAAATCACTCATTTATGGTTATCCCACATGTACCACATTCGTCCAGCGAACTCACCTAACTTATATCATAAAACGGAGTCATTCCACGTTAAAATGAAACTGCCCAAGGAATAACTGTCAGCATTACCGACGATCGTATAGGCACGTCGATATCAGGAACGGTCCGTATAGCCAATTCATCGCCAAATGGTTGAAAAATGAAACGAAAGCTTTGAAATTCGAACTAGACAGCCAGCATCAGCTTACAGCGAAGATATAATACAACAAAAGCAGTAGACTTCGACGTAAGCGCATCCCTATCGAATGAGCTTATAATAAAAGGTAAAGAAAAGCCAATTTCACAGACGAATAATAATGCCCCAAAACCTGCATTCGAACTGCAAACATCACGGCCACCTACAGGTTCCCGGAAAACCCGGGTTCGAGAAAGACATTAGGGTACAAACGCGAACATACATAGCACATACACAGACGCTTCTACAATTATGGGGAACGGGGGTTAGCAGGGAGAAGGGGGGGGGGGTGCCCAAGGGGATTAATCGACAGGCGTTCATGAGCGTCCGGTAATATAACCATCGTTGCAGGGGAAAACTGTACCGGATAATTGTTCGCTGCATGTTATGCAGAAATGTTTTCCCTGGATAAAAGACATTCTTAGGCGAACGCGGAATTGCGATCGCTCCGCGTCTAAGCGAGAGGTATTGGAATGGTGCTCTGAGTGAAAGATACGGCTGCAGTTTTGTTAAGGAAGCGATAAAAGACATGGAATAATATATGAAGAGGGAGGGACACAGAGCTGAAATGGCATTTGCGCTGGAACACATCTTCCGGTAGAATTACAGATATTTATCAGGAAGAGAGAGTGAGGATAAATTGAAATAGAAGGTATAGCGTCTGTGCAAGTCTTAAGAAATAAATAAGTCTCGTAAAAGAAGAAGAAATAACAGAGAGAGAGAGAGAGATAGATATTGAAATAGATGGAATAACGTCTGAGGAAGTCTTAAGAAATAAATGTTTCGTAAAAGCAGATGAAGAAATGGAAGAAAGGACAGGAAAAGAGAGAGAGAGAGAGAAGGAATAACGTCTGAGCAAGTCTTAAGAAATAAATAAGTCTCGTAAAAGAAGAAGGAGAAGAAATAACAGAGAGAGAGAGAGAGAAAATGCATGAAAAATTATTAATAAAACACAATAATATAAATTGCACGGGAGACATCACCCACAAAACAACTGTTTACAGTTAGATACAAAAACTGTCCACAGGCAAATAAACGCAAAAAAAAAAAAAAATAAAAAAAAAATGCAACACGGAAAGAGACAGGAGGTATAGACGCACTGAAAACAAAACTCAGAAGGACAGAAATAGATAAAAATCGACCTCCGTTGCTCTTTTTCTTCCTCTTCCTTTCCTTTCATCTCCTTCAGCCCCCTTATTTGGCGAGATGCAGCAGCAGCAGCAGCATCACCCACCGGTACCGTCTGCTGTTTTTCCTTCATCACTTCACCGGACCTAACCCTTACATATATATGGCCCATTACCCAAGCTTTATGACTGGTGTGACATCACATCACTCCTGTGTACCTGCGCATCTCCTTTTATTTCAACATACTTCTCTCTCTCTCTCTCTCTCTCTCTCTCTCTCTCTCTCTCTCTCTCTCTCTATCATACTCAAGGTCCCCTTTTTCTTTACCTTTGACCAGGAAGTTTTCTTTCTCTCTGATATGTACGTTTCGTTCTCTCTCTCTCTCTCTCTCTCTCTCTCTCTCTCTCTCTCTCATACTTAGGGTTCCCCCTTTTCTCTACCTTTGACCAGGAACGTTTCTTTCTTTCTGATAAGTACGTTCTCTCTCTCTCTCTCTCTCTCTCTCTCTCTCTCTCTCTCAAAGACACGCAAGATAGCTTCTTCTCCCTCCTTGACAAGACATCTCCTCGGATAGACTAACAAGTCTTTGAGACATCCTAATCCTTGTAACTGTTACTCTTGAGATGTTCTTAGAAAACTTCTATTGCTCAACATATTCTCTCTCTCTCTCTCTCTCTCTCCTCTCTCTCTCTCTCTCTCTCTCGCCTACGTACATAAAATCATGAAGTGTAAATCTGAAGATCTAATCAGGAAAATGGAAATATCCAATATCAAAATGTTCAAACTTTCTTTAGCGTTGTGGCAAAAATTTTGTATCAACCACTCAATCTGGAAAAATAATTACTTTGCATGTCGAACTACGAAAAACAACTGCACGATTCAATAGTGGAAGAATGAAATGTATGCAATATTTCTCGGTATATAGATTAATTCTTTTTTATAACACTAGAAGGTCTTTGCCTTAGCATCATCGGGGGAAGCTTTATTTAAAACCGCAGGTTTGATCATAAACTCAATTATGAAATCTCGTACGTTTGGGATTGTCTCAAGCGCGGATGAAAGAAGAAGTACTTAGCTGCTTGGTGCAAGCAGCAATGGGTGATATTGAGGCCTGAAAACCATCAGAATAATGTTGACTGATACCAACTCCTTTACTTTTAGTTATTGCGACTGTTTACTTTTTAAACGGAAAGCATTCAGGAAATTGACAAATATCGTACAATTCAATCAAATTAAAATCATGAAAATTTATTGTAATATAAAAATATTTTCTTTATCATCACTGTTACAATATATCATTTGCAAAATCCATCGGTATTGTGAATTGTATGCCAGTATTATTTGTAAAATACATATATTAAAGTATTACTAATATATCAAGTAGGCATCCTTTCCTCCAGTAGTAAGTTACTTCCTTCCATAGACATTTGCACATCTTCAGTCTCTTCCTTCTCCCTCTAAAGTATTCAACTACAATTTTTGAGATCCAAACAATAAACCACCTCTCACCCGCCCCCCCCCCACACCCCCTTCCACTAGTACTCACTCTTAATTAGCACAAACTATAACTAGTGGTATTAGAAGGCTTCAGTTCTTTTTCTCTTTTTTTTTTTTTCCGAACAACCCAAGGCCCAATGCGAAAATTATCCCTCCCGAGTTTTGCTTCATTTAGCTGCGGTTGCGAATTAAAAATCTCCCCCTCCTTCCCCCTTATCTCAACCGAACCCCCTTTCCCTTAAAATCCACCCTCGATAGCTTGGCAACCCTCCCCCTCCTCCAACCACCCCCCTCCCCCGTCCCACTCTCGGCTTGAAGTGCCACCAACAGCCTTAAACACTAGGTGCTTGTTGTAGCATAGAAGCCTTCCCTCCCATTACCCCTTCCCCCATTCGGGGGAAAAAATGATCTCTCCTAAACCCCTCCACCCCCCAACATCCAATGTAGCCCACTGGAAAAAAAATAGGGGCGGAAAAAAAACGACGACGGTGGAGGAGGAGGGACGGGGGAGGGGGAGGGGGAGGAAGAGGGGGGGGGAGAGTAAAAAAAAAAAACAAAAAAAAAAAAAAAAAAAAAAAAATAGAAGGGGGTTCCGGAAAAGTTCTCATTCTAAGTAGTGGCGGTTTGAGTCTTGGCCCCTCCCCGTTGATGTTTGTTGGCGGCGGAAGAGAGAGAGAGAGAGAGAGAGAGAGAGAGAGAGAGAGAGAGGAAAAAAAAAGTGTAAGAGGGAGCGTTTTGAGGAGGCTGAGCACGCCGCAAATGGCCAGGGTGCGCCACACATTACAACAACTTGCTCTAATTGGCACCTCGCGCTGGTGCTGCCTCTCTTGCTGCGACGCGGTTGCCACATTTCGCTTGACACCTTGTTTTTTTTATGTTTTTTTTTCTCGATTTTTTTAACGACTTAAACGAATCACTTCACCATAAACATCATTCAGAACGCTCAAGATGCATTAATTCTCTCAGTCGTCTGAGCTAGACGTTGTGTATTCTGTGGTCCACTCGAGGGGAGTGTATATATGTAAATTAGTGATGGTTATGTATATATATATATATATATATATATATATAATATATATATATATATATATATATATATATATATATATATATAGGTTCGAAAGGATTGGCTAGTTGATTAACAAATTAAAACATTTCATTTCAGCTCTACATCAATGAAAAAGCTATCAATAAAAAACTGGCAAGAGTGAGATAAGAGAAAATTTCTACAGCATATTCTACAAAGCATTGCTGATGCAAGCTGGTTGATTTCTCTGATTCTATTCTTTGTTTAACGAATGATAAGAAGAAAAATAATAAATGACGCATATACCACGAAAAGCGAATACAGACATAGGAAAAATTTCCTCATCATAAGTGACACAGACTGACTGATTCCTTCCTAAGAGTACAATGGAAGTATTATATAATTAAATTTATATATATATATATATATATATATATATATATATATATTATATAATATGCTTATATTATATATATAATCCTCAAAAAACATCAGAATGGAGCCGTAACCATTTCCTTGGGGTCAGTTTCTTACCATAAGAGTTGTAAGAGACAGGGATCTCGCGTGATATTTACGAACATAATATCTACTGGGATAGCCCAGCGGTTTCTTAATTGCTCTCTCTCTCTCTCTCTCTCTCTCTCTCTCTCTCTCTCTCTCATGCTCTCCTCTCTCTCTCTATCTCTCTCTCTCTCTCTCTCTCTCTCTCATTCCCAATTACACCTTTCATCAAATTGAGGAAATGAAAATATACCTGAAGAAAATAGCAGGATACAGTTATTCACAAATAATAAGATTGACTAACTTTCAATGCAGAATTTTTTACATAGGTACAAAATAGCGGAGGCTTGCAATCGAAGCAATTTAGAATTGAACAAAATACCGAAGACTTTAAATTGCAGCAATTTAGCCCGAAGTAAGCGCCTCATCAGATTCGCTTGCATTAATACAAAGTCCCCTTTAAGAAACATGCTCATTACATAGCTCGGTGCATTACGACGTCTGTTGCGACAAATCGAAAATCGTTGACAAATTGTTCCATTAAGTCGTAATGGATGACGACTATCGGCAAACCGCCTTTGTCAAAAGATGTATTACATGTATAAAAACACTGATCCAATAACGACACCACCGGTCTTCGGGAATTCGATTATGTTTTATATATATGCGTGTGTGTGTGTGTGGGCGTGTGTCGTTTGCTTAATGACATTCCAGGAAGAAGCAAACTTCTTTTGCATAGATCTTCGTATGTGCTGTTCGCAGGTCTGGGTTTTCGGAGGTTGTCTGATTTCCGATCGAAAGTGCGCCGAGTTTTCTTTGTTTACAGGAGAGAGAGAGAGAGAGAGAGAGAGAGAGAGAGAGAGAGAGAGAGAGAGAGAGAGAGAGAGAGAGAGAGAGAGTCCCTTTGTGAGTGTGTGTGTGTGTATGTATGTATAAGAGAGAGAAAGAGAGAGAATTCTCTCCCGTATCACGACAAAAAAAGAGAATTCTGATAAAATATTCTTAAATAGTCAAAATGCGTAAAATCCACATCAACTATGGGAAACTGAATTAAATACAATTTTCAATTTAGCATAAAAACTAAACAAAAACGACCAAAAAACTCAAAATTACTGTTTTTTTACAACGAATCCAAAGGACAGACGTACTTCACACCCACCACCTTCCTCCCCCGTCTAACATACTATGCGTGGCATAACATATCGACCGTCGTTTAACCACTTTCCTTCTCTACTCGCTGAAAAAACAAGATACAGGTAGACACAATGACGCGATTTATCAAAAGGAGCCGCTGTGCCCAGGTGTGAGGATGCGTACGAGAGAGAGAGAGAGAGAGAGAGAGAGAGAAGAGAGAGAGAGAGAGAGATTCTTGAAACTAAAGGAAAGCCCATGAGTAACGATTGTGTTTGGAGAGAGAGAGAGAGAGAGAGAGAGAGAGAGAGAGAGAGAGAGAGAGAGAGAGAGAGATTCTTGAATCCAAAACCAAGAGTAACCCTTGTGTGCATAACTGTGCGTTTGAGAGAGAGAGAGAGAGAGAGAGAGAGAGAGAGAGAGAGAGAGGAACAAATCTGAGTAAGCAGAGAAGAGAAACACAAGAGAAAGGAGGTCTAAAGACACACACACACACACATACACCGTGGGAACTAGCTCAGGTAGGGCAAGTGGCCTCAGTCGACGCTTATTTCTCCCACCAAAAGACTGATGCTGGCCTCAAATTAGCTACTGTTCTCTCAACCCCAGGGTCCCTGGGCCTATCATACAATGGCTAAGGCATTCTACTATCCCCAGCCACCCCTATGGCCCCTGAACCCACAACCCTGGCCTACCTGTAGTAGTTTTTTTTCTTTTTTTGGTTGTGTTTGTCTGATTTTGTTCTTTGGCCAGGGTACTATAAATTGATTTGGCTCACCTTTCCCCGCCAGCTGCTAATGACCTCTGTTTTCCTTTACCATTTATCACCTTGTGTTTTTTCCCCCCCTTCCTCTCTCACAATAGGCCTAGATTCCTTACACGTGAGAGGTGATCCTTTATATTTATCTATTTACCCAATACGTTCTCCGACTCTCACTGTCGTCATACTGTATTAATAAATAAGTGTATAGTCAGGTGACGGTTTAAAATACATGTACAATTCTCTCTCTCTCTCTCTCTCTCTCTCTCCTCTCTCTCTCTCTCTCTCTATTTTTAACCAAACAGGAAATATGAAAGTCTACCTTTCCTACTGCCATAATTATTTCAATGTATAATTTTAAGGTTACGTTTCAAACAAAATTATTTAAATGCCAAGAGAAATTATTCTTACTTGAATATATTAAGAATAAGACCTTCGGTTCACTGTTGATATATTCCCCTTTTGTGTAATACTTGATAAATTGAACTGGTACCTCAGCTTTCTCGCTTGTCTATGAAGAGTAACTAAAGGCATTTAAAGCTACCATTCTTTTGAGAAAACTTTAATGCTCAAACCAATCTACGTGAAGGCAAACTACCAATACGCCAGACCTAATAACTAATAAATTATAACTCAAATTACTCTTAAACTAATACATTACACTCAGCATCATGGCATTCAGTCAATGTAACCCCCTTGAGAAAAATCTACACACACACACACACACACACACACACACAATATAACCCTTTGGTAAGCCAAATGTAATCCATCAGTGATATGTGAGAAAACCATCCTGAGCCAAAGTAATCCATTTATAAGAACTCGAAATAACTAACTGCCTTCAAGCCCTCCATGCCAAAGCCAGGGGCTGCAAATCAAAGACTCCAAAACGCAACAGATAGATCCTTTCAAATCCAACTGAACTCCCATACACTTAATGTACTTATTCCACAAGCCATAACCCCAACCCCCCTCTCCACCCCTTCCCAGCCTGCCAACTATCCATTCCCTTGTTCGATTGTTTGTCTGTGTGTTTGTAAGAGCTCTTCGGCAGGGAGGGAGGTTCCCCTTGGTACTCCAGAGCCACTTTGTATCCCCTCCCAGATCGTGTCTCAGCAGTATGAAAATGATACTGTGGCGTATGCAAATGTTATGAGAGAATCCAGCCTTCCTCTCTCTCTCTCTCTCTCTCTCTCTCTCTCTCTCTCTCTCTCTCTCTCTCTCTCTGTATGTGTGTGTGTGTGTGTGTCTGTTTGTGACCATCACCACCACTCTCAACATAACAGGCATATGCACAGAGAACAAAGCATGGTTAGCGCAGCTACACTGCATCACGTGTAGCCGTCTGTGTTTGTGTGAGCTTGTATGTGTTTTGGTATGTGTGTGTGTGTGTGTGTGTTAGAAAGATATGTTAAGAGGTCAGCTGCATGTACTTCTAGATTAATTAAACTGATGTTACATAAATTAAAACGGTCATGTAATCTCCATTTACACCATCAACTGACTACAATAACTGGAACAATAATATATCTTGACCAAAAATATTGGGGAACAGGACTAATCAGATGCTGATTTAATGTTTAACTGCATTACACTGGGAAATATGTTAAGCCAGACTTGACACTTGGTGAAGAGACACAGCCAAATTTAATAATGGACATCCTTCAGATCTACCAGAAGGGCTTTTCCTTCCTAGTGGAAAAATTATTTAGAATTTTTGAGATGTGAAAGGAAATATCGCTAAGTTACCTTCTTTAACTTTTTTATCTGCCTGACCACGTTTAAACAAGCATTCTGCATATATATATATATATATATATATATATATATATATATATATATATATATATATATATATATATATATATGTGTGTGTGTGTGTGTGTGTGTAAGTACCCACACACATAATATAAAAAATTTCTAAGCTTTAGTTGGTAATAATTATATGGAGAGAGAGAGAGAGAGAGAGAGAGAGAGAGAGAGAGAGAGAGAGAAACGATGAATATCTGATTCTTCTCATGACACTTTTTAGCCAGCACCCCAGGTATACAATCGGAACTAGTATTACAAAATGCAAAGCACTTGTAATACATTTTAACTGTCATCTACTTTGGCCTACATTCCCAAGAAAAGAAAGAAAGAAAAAAAAAGCCCAGAGAGAAGAAAACACGAAAACTGCTCAGCAGCAGCAGCAGCAGCAGCAGAAGCAGCGGCGGTGGTGGTGGTGGTCCCAGGGTCCTTGGTTTTGTGCTCCGCCGAGGAGTCCAGCCATGGATTATGGGCTGGGTGTGTCGAATCTCCCGCTGGGGAACTGTGTGGTCTTGTGTATATTGATTCCGTATGCAGATTATGTAGACTTTTAACATATTGGGTGATGAGGCGTGCTCGGGAACTGTGATGACTTACATGAACCAAGGAGGCATCTGAGGGGAGGAAAAATATATTTTATAAAGTATAGGGGGCGCTAAGGAAGACGCCGAAAAACAAACCAGAGAGAAGAGGAGGAGAAGGAGGGGAAGGAGGAGGAGGAGGAGGATCTGGTGTCACAAAAGGCACAGCCTCCTCCTCCTTCTTCTGGAGATCTGTGTATGGATTCGTTTTCCGACCGCCGGACGAATTTGAACTTCAAGGAGGTTGAAATTAGTGCAAGGCGAATTAAGAGAAGTTGGACGACTAAAGAAGAGACTAGAGTAAAAGGCAGAGAGCAATGCAGCTGGGCGGGGGAAGGGGGGAGGAGGGAGAGAGGGGGAGAGGGAACAGAATGACACTGCAGGAGAGCTTTCACTAATGCCGGCAAGGTCATGAAATAGAGCAACGCTTACAAATGAGAGAGAGAGAGAGAGAGAGAGAGAGAGAGAGAGAGAGAGAGAGAGAGAGAGAGGCAAGTATTGACTGAGAGACAAGTATTGATTGATCGTGAATTATCTGGCGTGACAACCGCCAAGGTCAACGACAATGACAGAGGCAACGAACCTCGCGAGTATCTTCTAATGTAGGGAGTTAGTTCATGGCAAAAGATAGATCAACTGACAGCTAAATTTAGGTTATGAACTGGCGTTACAACATATACGGTCATCGATGCTGGACACTGAAATGCCCAAAGTCTCCTTTGCAGATGTTTGTCCTTAACAGATGTTTGTCAGGTAATAGAAATATATGTGGATAAAGAAATATATTAATTAATAATATTCCGGAATACTCTGGACGAGTCTAGCAACGAGGAATGAAAGTTTCCTTCCAAAAAGCCCGAAACATAAAGGAACCAGATCTCGCTACAGAAATGACCAAAACAATAAAATAACGAAACCCAATGAAAAATGTATCCGAAAATAAGAGCAGCAAAATCCCATAAAGGGGAAAAGAATTGGAGGAATGTAAAAGGGGTTCATTAAGAATTAACACTCAGCCTTAAGACATTTGAAAGAGTTTAGGCGATTTTGCCTAACTTAATGGATATAAGAGGGGAACAGCACCTGAGGGAAATGTCGTTAGGCGGAATTCTAGCCGCAGCAGATACTCATCTCGAAGAGAACGCTCGCTTGCGCGCGTGCATACACACACACACACACACACACACACACACACACACACTCACGCATTCCACACGCAAGACACGGGACATCTCGACCTCCTTCAGATCCACTTCCAATGATTGTAAAATTAAACTTCACCCAATTAAGGAAGAGGAGAGAGAGAACGAGAATAAAAAAGAGAAAGTAAAATGTTTCAAATTAAACACACCACACACCCACACCCACGCACACACACACACACACGCACACGCACACACCTAAAGCCCCCTTCGTATCATAGAGGGTTATCCTGTTAAAATAATTAAGGCGAGATGGCAGGGGCAGGGTAAATGTATGCAAGGAGGCCATTCGAAGACTAGGTCTAGATTGTATGCCGGGGAGAGGGAGGTGGGGATGGGGGAGGAAGGATATAGGAAAGAGGAGGGGGGAGGGGAGATAGGAAGGGCGGTATCGAGGTAGCGGATTAATTGCAGAGTGGAATAAGGTAACCTCAATTTGTGGTTAATAGGGGGATTTGGGGAGGAAAAGACTGGGCCAAGAATTTACTGAAGGCACTCAAATGATTATAGGGCGGAGCTTTGATCAACTGTTGGATAATGCTGGTTTATGCTTAATGAAATTACGGAGAGTTCTTATAATAAAAGATTTCGGCCGTTATACGAAGCTCAATTTCTTCAGGTTGCCAACGCCAGGGAGATAAGTAAGTTGTTTATAACGACGCATGTATAATTACAAGGTTATCAGTATAATTGTTTCATGATAACTGCTATATAATTTTTCATCGGTATGATTATGATTATAAGGTTGAGTAAAAGGATTATTGTCACAGTTGCCATTGCAATTATCTTTAACTTCCTTCTCATTACTATTATTATAAGTATCATTAATATTATTATCATCAACAAAATAGGTCAATCATCCTACAACAAGAATAATATTCTCTACCTTTAACAAAAGTTAAAGAGGGAAGTCCACAGGACTGCTTAGCACAAATTTAAAACGAAGTTCACACTTGGTTAGAAGGTTAAATCTGTTCTATATGCAAAAATTGAAACCCAGATTCGTCAAAATCTGTACCTTTTTCCTCGAGTTATCCTACAACAGTAAAAATTTAACCTCATTCAAACTTGTTAAGTTTAAAAAAAAAAAAAGAGAGTGTTTGAATCGTCAATTTTCGCGATAAACTCTTTATGTCATTCTTATTTTATGCACTTACGAGTCTTTGAGAGAAAAGCGAGAACATCAGTTATTTTCGGCTTTGCGGTTATAAGTCTATTGAGTGACTTCATTAAAAAAAATCTTTCATAACATATTCAATGCGTCATGATTATGAACAAGTTCTAATAGCACCCTGAAACTGGATTAGGTACCGCATACATGCCCAGTAAGAAAGGGGTCTTGCTCCAATAGAGAAGAGAGAGAGAGAGAGAGAGAGAGAGAGAGAGAGAGAGAGAGAGAGCAGGGAGTTCTAAGACATACAAAAGCTTATCAATGGAGACACAGACTCCCAGTAGCCGAAGGGTGTTGCCTCAATAAATGAAGGTGTGTGTGAGAGAGAGAGAGAGAGAGAGAGAGAGAGAGAGAGAGAGAGAGAGAGAGAGCTAGTTATACAAAGCCATATCAAGGGAGTAAGATTTAGCAACGTTTAGAATCCCAAAACTAGAAGGATTCTTGCCCCAAAAACAAAGTGAAGCGAGAGAGAGAGAGAGAGAGAGAGAGAGAGAGAGAGAGAGAGAGAGAGAGAGGTATATCAACGGAATAAAACTTAGTATTGCAAAGATTCCCAGTACCAAAAGAGTTCTTGCCCCAATAAATAAAGGAGAGAGAGAGAGAGAGAGAGAGAGAGAGAGAGTGCCAGTTCGAGGGCGCACAAAAGCATATCAACTGGAGTAACACCTGCCAGAGACCCATCTCCTCCTCCTCCTCCTACCACCCCCAC
>NC_087209.1:26852141-26857141 GCF_015104395.2 Macrobrachium nipponense | reverse complement strand
GACGATAAAGCCGGATTTGCCAAATTCTAAATAGCTTAATGCATTTCACAAATCATGATTACGACAATTTCCAGTGCGGCTCCATCAAGCATCAGTATTCATGGTGCGCGCAAAACTTACGACGTCTACGCCATAAACAGAAATAATCACAGATAGGCCTACTGCCATAGTAGTACAATCTAATCTTTTAACGGACTATCTCGTTTAATACACGTTTGCAGCTTATATGTTCATGACTTATAAGCACAATGCATAATCACTACCACAGGAAGGATTAGTGATCTAAGGTTACTTAAACGCTCACAAGATGGCAGTACCTACCCTTTCAATAACAACAATAACAACAACAACTGCAACAACAACACATCGTCCTTGAATATAGTAGGCGGTTGTGTTCCTCCTCTCCCACGACCTAGGCATTCATTTAAGACAACCATTCCAACTATTCGACAAATGAGGAGAAATCTCCGCGGAGGAGAGAGAGAGAGAGAGAGAGAGAGAGAGAGAGAGAGAGAGAGAGAGAGATGGGGGGAGCTTTAACTCCCCCTTACCTTCTTAATCCACCCCTTAACCGTGTAACAACTTCCAAGTACCTCGTAAAACATCATCCACTCATCAAAGGAAGAAGAGGGGGAAGCCACTCGCCCATAAATCCACCAATCTATGGAGCTAAAATCCCTCCAAATCCGTTCCGACCCGAGACCTGTAATCGCACTTAATCCCAACAATCCCAATTCTTCATCCCATCTCTATCTATCTTCTGCCCTGCGCTCATCCCCGGTATCAGTAGCACCTGATCTCTCCAGCACTCACAGAGAGAGAGAGAGAGAGAGAGAGAGAGAGATGAAGCACTTCTACTTTTAAAGTGAAAGAAGTATCTTCATACGAGTTAGACACAATAATTCCCCTTTACACTGAGTCCTCTCTCTCTCTCTCTCTCTCTCTCTCTCTCTCTCTCTCTCTATAAGTAGGTGCATACGTGCGTGCGCGCGAACGGGGGCGCGCATATGCTGCAATGATGAATCTCCCCTAGTCTATCATAAAGTCAAGCAACTCCGTTAATAATTCATTATTCTTTTTTTATTTTCCTTTTCATCCTCGTTCCAGAGGGGGAGAGGAGGAGGGAGGGGGAGGAGATGGTTGAGCACGGGGAGGGAGGGGAGGAGGGGATGGTTGGCACGGCGAGGGAGAGGGGGGGAAGGATAGAGAAAGCAGGGAACGATAAAGGGATAGGGGGGATCGGTAAAGGGTGATGACCAGGACATTAGTTTAAGGGAGGGGAGGGAGAGATGGGAGGGAAAGGGAGGAGGGGGAGGGGAGGGAGGAGGGAAAAGGCCAGGAGGGGTCGAGGGAATATGGATAGTTGCAGCAGGATATTAATTATTACTGAAGTTCCGTGGCACCGCCCAGGACAATATTAAGCAGGACACCTACGAAGAGGAAACAACGCAACACAAGAATTGATTGCAATAACACGAAAAATGAAAATAAAACACATCCAATGGAAACGAGAAGAGAAAGGGGGAATGGGATAAAAAAACACGAGACACGAAGTCTCCAAGGTAAAGAGAGAGAGAGACAAGGCAAAAGGACACGAAGAAAACACAAGAGCAAATATTGGAAGGAAACACAAGGGAAAAGGGGATAAAAGGAAATTAAGAAACAACAAACAATAAATTGCTATTGGGAAAGGACACGGTTGAAAAAAAAAAGGATTAGGTGACGACAACACGAGAGAAAGATAAATTTAAAGAGACCTGGAAAATGTCTCTCGCACAAAGCGACAAACGCAAAACAAAACAGACGACAAGAAACGACAGGGATGAAAGGAAGGGCAGCAGGAATAACAACACGGTCAAATGCATAAAGAAATTAAACGAATAAAGGGTAAGAGGGCGATAACGGGAGAGAAAATGAGATGAACTGGGCTGTGAATACTGAGGGGACCGCCATCGACGGAAATACATGGACGATGAATTTACTCAAGTCTTCAAAGAATAAAAGTTTTAAGTGTCTTGGACAAAGTAATGATTATTTCAAAAATTAATTAAAACCAAAAATTTTGAAGGTAGTCGGAAGCGCATACGTGTAAAGTGACAGTAGAAAAGTGATTATCTAAAAAATTCAATAAAAACACAGAACTTTTGAGGGCAGTCTGAAGCGCATGCGCGTGAAATGACAGTAGAAAAGTGACATTTATTTAAAAAATTCAATAAAAAACAACAGAACTTCTGATGGCAGTCTGAAGCGTATGCGTGTAAAATGACAGTAAAAAAGTGACAATTATTTTAAAAATTCAATAAAAACCGAACTTTCGTGGGTAGTCGGAAACGCACGGCTTTTAAAATGACAGTAGATGAATGAAACAAATAAGAAGAGGTAATTAATAATGGAAAAGGTTATTGCAAATAGCAGATGTAAGTTAATATAATTAAAAACATCATCCGTAGCAACGCAAAATAAAATAAAGCACACGTAGAAAATAGTTGATATATCATAAATCATGTGATACGGGAAATACTAGATATACTGCAAACCCTTTAGACATAGAAGATAGACGATATACTATAAACCCTTTAGTCGTAGAAAATAGTCGATATATCACAAACCCTTTAGACAGAATATAGTCGATATAATTTAAACTCATTAAACACAGAAAATAGTCGATATATCATAAACCCTTTAGACAGAAAATAGTCGATTTACTTTGAACACATAAGACACGGAAAATAGTCCATATACTTTAAACCTATTTAACACAGAAAATAGTCGAAATATTTAAAACCCATTAGACATAGAAAATAGTCGATAAACTTTAAATCCATTAAACACAGAAAAACAGTTCTACGCATTTAATCATAAAACCCAATTAGGACACATTAAAGGTAGTTGAATACTATTAACCCATCAGGCACAGAAAATAATCCATTTACAATAAGCCCTTCCCAACCTCTCCACACACCCCCCCCCCCACCCCCCCCCCCCCCCCCACACCCCTCGATATCAAAAGTAAGAGAAAACAAATAACCTTCAAAATCACAAGTGAAACTCAAGTACAGTCAAAACGTTCTACAAACAAAGCGACGAAAGAAAGAATGAAAGAAAAAAACCACGCAAAAAAAAGAAAGAAAAAAAAATCGGTGAAATATACAGAAAAGCGGAAAAGAAAAGGGACTCTCTCCCCAAATTAATAATAAATAACTTGCCAAATATTAAAGAAGTTTCGGGCGCCCTGTCGTCAGGGAATGTGGGAAGAGACAGAGATGCAAGAACGACAAGAAAACTCGAAGCGACAAGATCCGCACGCACGTGTGTGCACACTCACACACGCACACACACAAGTGTGAGTTTTTACTACTGCTGAGAGAGACGAGAGAGAGAGAGAGAGAGAGAGAGAGAGAGAGAGAGTGTCTAGCTAAAAAAGGGAGAATCTGGATAAGAAAAAAAACCCACGAGAGAGAGAGAGAGAGAGAAAGAGAGAGAGATGGAAAAATCATGAAAAGAAACAAATACATACAAAAATATTTACTTCGGGAGAGAGAGAGAGAGAGAGAGAGAGAGAGAGAGAGAGAGAGAGAGCAGCAGTCCAGGCAAATGATAAACTAAATGACAAAAATCCTAAAACGAGAGAAACGAATGATATATAAAAAAGAAGAGAGAAAAAGAAGAACCGAAAGGGGAGAAAAGAGAAAAGGACAAAGAGCGAGAAAGGTAAATTCTCTTAATTATTAGTTGCTCAAAATGCGAAGTTCGCTGGCGTGATATAATTACGACCAATCCAGCGATCTGGCTAATGAACAGCACCCAATTATGCTCATCTAAAATGCAGTAATTTAGAATATATAAACACGCGCGATGGAATGAGTAATGGGCGAGAGGGGGATGGGCGGTGGGTGGGGGTGTTGGATGGAGTGGGTTTAAAGGTGGAGGGGATGGGCGGGGGTGGGGGTGGTAAATGGTGGGGGGTTAATTATCGTGTGGGGTGACAGGTAGTGCCAAAGCAAAAGGGGCGCTTGCCTCTATGGTCTTCCGTGTTGTCAAGGATGAGTAGATTCTATAAATACATTTGATAGACGTCTACTATTATATCTAATTAGAAACGAAACAATAACCAATAGACAAGCTGTGAAATGTAAAGTCAACTGCATGGCAAAACCGCAAATCAAAGTCAAGTGAGGGGGGTTGGGGGTTGGGGGCGGGGGGAGAGGGTGGTTAAAAAGAAATCCTACCGCGACAGAATTACTTCCCGAAAACCGCAAAGGCAAATGAGGTTCGACCTGCCACTTGGAGACGGGGAGACACGCCAACATAATCACAGGTCAGTTATTACGGGAGGGTTGGGGTGGGGGGGGGGTGGGGGGGGGAGGGGGGGGGGGGTAGGCGGTCGCACTCGACCCGGGGACGTCTAAAAGTCTGATTCGAATTGCTAATGGTAATGGATTGGAAGGACGGGGTTTTTTGCACCAGCCATCCTTTCGCCTGGGAATGACTGCTGATGTTGTCTCTACTGCAGAGAAGGCTGGAATCTGATCTCTCCTCAGTAAGTGATTCACTAAAGAATGAACCACTAAATGGAGATAAAAGCATTTGCAAAGGTATTAATCGTAGCAATGAAATATTCATAATGACCTAATAGCAATAGCAAGAATTCCTGTAAAAATTGTCGCTTCATTCTTGGATACAATTAACCCTTGATAGTTCTCATCTGCAAGAGAGAGAGTCGAGAGGTCGAGAGAGAGAGACGGGGAGGAAGAGGAGAGGACCGAGAGGAGAGAGATTTGAGAGAGAGAGAGAGAGAGACTCCGTAAAAGCGTTTAAGATACTACTTCGAATTATTCCTCCCTTCGTAAGTATAAATATATATATATATAAATTATATATATATATATATATATATATATATATATATATATATATATAAACAAACAGAGAGAGACAGAGAGAGAGAGAGAGAGAGAGAGAGAGAGAGAGAGAGAGTGAGCGTTTTGGAAACTACTTTG
>NC_087209.1:26827141-26849641 GCF_015104395.2 Macrobrachium nipponense | reverse complement strand
CCCCCCACCTAAAGGCAGCTTCTCCCAAGTAGTTCCATTTCATTCTCTCCTAGGATCTATATCAACTTTGGTATAATGCTCGTCAGTATCTACCTGCTAACTTTAACTTTTTTCCCTAATCCTGATGACAAACAAGCAAACTGGCAATTAATTGACCGAAAAAGATAACCTTTTTAGTACAAGAATTTCGTCCAAATTGTAAAGACATTCCTCCATGAAATGCCAACATGCTACCTTCAGCGGTTACATAAGTGAACAGAACACAAACAGATTCCAATATATGGGTTCAGATTCGAGAAACGATGAATTAAAAGCAACCGAACCGTCCAAACACGGTGAATCAATGCCTACAACGTAATCCATTACATAATTTAGAGGTAGGTTTTTTTTTTGCCTCACCCGCCAAAACATGGTCGACCGTAAAATGGACTGAATTCATAAGAAATAACACCGGCAAGCGCTAAAAAAAATTAGCAAAAAGTAATTTAAACAATCGATTACGGATACGTCTCCATAATTCACCACATTCGACAAACGCAATCGCTTTTTCGCTCACATGCACAAATGTAAGGAATCTACTGGATTAAGACGACTTAACAACACAGACACATACGTACGAACAGAAAAAATTATCGACATGGAATGAACACGACACGTTGGTTATATTATTTTGATTTAGAAGTTTAACTTTGACACACAAAACACTTTGGTATTTTTTCTAGATTGCTTGTTTAATTTAACAACTTAATATTGACAGTGCTTTCAAATAAAATGTTTTGAAAGCACAGTTGAACGATAAGACTTTTGCAAGATTGGAATGTAAATCGACGCACGGTCTGAACGTAAATCATACCGAACCTGTTTATGTTTATAAGAAGCAAATAGGTTACTTATGATGAATACCTTATAAGTGATGATTTTGTTATTATTAATAAGTATACAACTGAAGATAATAGACCCTTCACTTCAATTCTCGAACCTTACTGAACTTAAAATATATTAAACTGGTGCACGAAAATATTAAACTACTTGGGCCATCTTCAATTTCAACCACTGATGATTACTTATTATCATAATTCCACATATGACTGTAATATATCAATAAACAACAGAGAGAGAGAGAGAGAGAGAGAGAGAGAGAGAGAGAGAGAGAATATTAAACTCTTCGATTTTATCTACTAACGATTGCCAACTACTACAATTCCATATATGACTGTATATTAATAGAGTAAACGAGAGAGAGAGAGAGAGAGAGAGAGAGAGAGAGAGAGAGAGAGAGAGAAAGAATACTAAACTACTTAGAGTCCTGAATTTTATTAATAGAATAAACGACAGATAGAGAGAGAGAGAGAGAGAGAGAGAGAGAGAGAGAGAGAGAGAGAGAGAGAGAGAGGAAGGGGTATGAAATTAAGCCGCTTCCTAATTGACTTCCGAAACATAAAGGGCAACACAGATCATATTCTACAGCATCCGATCCCTAAACCCCCTCTAAATTGCCTCTGCCTAACCGACACCAACTCCACCACCTTCGGCATATGTAACTAAATAAGGAATCCCTGGAAACCACCTACGCCATCTGTGATGGAAGCGGATGGCTGGAAAGCTGGATAGCTGGAAAGCTGGATGCCTGGATGGATGGATGGTTGGGTCTACAAGGGCACGACGAAGATGCCGCAAGGCGGGGATTGGGGGGATGAGGAAAGGTTGGTGGGAGGGGGAGGGGGTGTGAGAGAGAAAAAAAAAAAAAGAAAAAAACAGAATAAGAGAGGAAGAGAGTAGGACACACAAGGATTCTGGAATGGCATAGTAGGAAGGTGGAAGGTGGAGGGTATGTTAAAAAAAAAAAAAAAAAAAAAAAAAAAAAAAAAAAAAAAAAAAAAAAAAAAAAAACATTAAGGATTAGGTTAGAGGGGTGTAGGGGGCAAATATGATGTTGGAAGAAGGGGGAAGTGACACACTGGTTGGGGGGAAGAATGGGCGAATGGACAAATAGGTCGGTGTTGGAAAGAGGGGAAAGTCTCATAGGATGAAGGAGAAGAGGGGGTTGGGGGAGGATAAGTCTGGGTAGGAATAAGGAGGGCCTTTAGGAATGGGTAGGGGAAGGGATAGTGTAGGGCCTCATAGGATGAGGGAGGAAAATGGGGTGGGGTGAGGTTAGGACAAGGACTCAAATGAGAGCCAAAGTATTGGGGGAGGAAGGGTGGGTGGGGGAGAATGTCCATCCACTGACCGGCCACCGCCGCCGACCCTTGAAACACCGTTGACATTCGCCAGGTATGTTTTCTTTGAATATCGCTTCTGTTATTCCTGAATGCCATTAACATAGAGGGAACCCCATTAGCGAGGGCTTCCTTGATTGTTGGGGGTCCGCCTCACTATGTTTGACCTTTCCGGATTGTATAACCTGAGAGAGGAGGTCGTGAGGATCAGAGAGTCCAGTTTTCATACGATAGGAAGCAAGAGGATTATGACGAGCCTGTCAAGATATAACTCCGATAAGAAGCTTTCATAAAATGCAATTAACTGATTTGTGATTCAACCTTCTAAATATATATAACAGTATGATGGATGAATACGCTATTGGATAGCAACCAATACATCACGGCAGCTAATCTTCTATCAAAGAGAATTTCAAGGGATTCGGGGAGGGTAAAAAAAAAAATAAAAAAAAAAGGAATATTCAGAAAAGATATCATTTTAATGATAGACCCTTATAAGGAGCATTTTATAGTATTCCAACTTTACTCTCAATACGAAAGCTGTTTCGGTTAGCTACCGAAGCTAATATGACTTACTATTCACATAATTTACGACTTGACAGCATCTGATTCGTATTTCCTCTTGAAAACAGAACTAGATAACCAATATGAAGTTATCGAAAGAAACCTACAATGCTGAATACCTTTTAAACCTAATAATATAAATCCATGGCATAGATTTGAGACAAAAACAGAAGCATCTACACTGCCATGCTAGACAGTCCTCGACTCCTTGCCGAAGTCTCCTCTCCTCTTTAAGGTCGAGGAAGAAGAAGATGAAGAAGAAAAGAAAAAGAAAAACAGGCCCATGTCCTTCAGGGGGAACCCATACACCGAGTAGCAGCAGGTCTGAGTATCTCGAGTCACGAAAACCATCCGAGGCTTACCCTTTACTTCAGCTTGAAATACGATACACACACCTGTGACTTTTCAGCAACCAATCACAGGCATTGCTCACGACTTGGGTAACCAATCACAAGCATCGCTTACCACTTGGGCAACCAATCACAAACATTGCTTACGACTTGGGCAACCAATCACAAGCATTGCTTACGACTTGGGCAACCAATCACAGGCATTGCTCACGACTTGGGTAACCAATCACAAGCATTGCTTACCACTTGGGAAACCAATCACAAGCACTGCTTACGACTTGGGCAACCAATCACAAGCATTGCTCACGACTTCAGCAACCAATCACGAACGTTATGCTAGTCATTTGAGCAACCAAATCTTAACTGATGCTTGTCACTTGCACAACCAAACACTAGCGACGCTGAAGACTTGAACGATCAATCATAATAGGTGATCATGACTTTAAAACACCAAATGATAATCGATCCTTATGATTTAAGCAGCCCATTATAAGCGATACTTACGACAGGAATAACCATTGATAAACGATGGTAGCGGTTGCTCTCTTCAGAAAACATAAACGAACGATGTAGTTCAGCTCCCTGAAGAACTAATCCATAGCGATATCCATCATTTCAGAGCAGCCACTCATCGGTAAACAATTCACCAACATCAACTTAGGAAACAAAATAAACGAACAAATAAATAAAGGTCGACAAGAGGATAAACAACCCGGAGTGTGGAAATGAAAAGTTTTGTTGAGAATCTTGCCATCTACTGTCCACTTGAGGGTGAGGGAAAGGGAAGGGTGAGGAAAAGGAATGGACTGGAGAGGTTCTTCAAAAAGTTTTATTGTAACGACGAGGGTAACTCCCCTGACTGCCATAGTCTCCTACGACACTTCTTTATCACAACTCAACAACCTGTGTGAGGTAGTTCCAGATTTACCCCCCGCCCCCAACTCTCTCTAGCTAGATGATACACTAACACAAACTCACACACATATATATTATACACACACACATACACACACACACACACACACACACACACACATATATATATATATATATATATATATATAAGTAATCAACAAAATCACTTAGTCACTGTTGCTGCAATACCCATCCTTAAAGAGCTAAAGCAATGGATAGGAGATGAAATTTTAGCGTACATCTTTCGCGCTTTGAGAAATCGTGCACACTTCGGAATTGTGTTGCAGAGGTTTAAGTGAAAGTCTGAATCCTGAACCATAAATTGACTTCTTAAAAAACTGTGTATCTTGTCCTGACAGCACATAAAAAAAGGAGTAGATTCTCTTTACACTGGCAAATCTGTATTTTTATAATCAACAAAAAATAATTCGAGATGGAGAAAGAGAAATAAAAAAACAAAAAATGACTGTGAGATATTTGTACACCTTCCTCCCTTCTGACTGTATGAATTACCTCTAAGTTTCTTCCGCCCCGTTCATTTTCTGCCGGAAAATTCGTGTCTAGAAGGCAAAAATCTTTCGTGGTCTTCCGTATATGTATAAACACACCCGCAGGAAATAACAGTTCCCTTTTCTCTTAGGCTTAGCAATAGGATTCCCCACATCCAAAGGCCCCTTCAGGCTCCCTTTGGCAGACAATCACCTCCAATCTTCTAAAAGTACTTCTGCTCTTTTCACATTTCTTTTTTTTATTTTTAACTCGCAGTTGCCCTGACATATCTGCACCTAGATTAACAGCGTGGCTGACTCTCTCTCTCTCTCTCTCTCCTCTCTCTCTCTCTCTCTCTCTCTCATATACTTGACTCAGGGAATTATTGCGTCAATATATATAGCTCTGCAGACTTTTCAGCGACTGAAATTTTTAAGATATGTTAAGTAAGCTTTGTACTGCTTACAATTTAAGGTGAGTTTTTTAATCTTTGCAATCCCTGACTCATAAAAGGAAATATGATTTACTTGCATCTGAAACTGATCGTTAACAACATATGAAGGCAAAGAATAATAAATGAAATAAAACTGAATTAGCCGTGAGTAAGTTTGGGATAAACTTCAACAATTGCTCCACACGAGGTACCAGTTACTGTACAATACTCCATACAGAATTAGAAAGCTCAAGAATGTAGTTTATACATATATATATATATACGTATATATATATATATATATATATATATATATATATATATATACATATACATATATATACATATATATATATATATATATATATATATATATATATATATATATATATATATATTTATGTATACTTGTCAATGTATATATATATATATATGTGTGTGTGTGTGTATGTGTGTGTGTGTGTGTGTGTGTGTGTGTGTGAAATGTATAAAACAACATTGCACAGTTTCTACGCCTGATATTGAGCGAAAACAACGGCGTAAAAGAGACGACCTTTGTCCTTTAAAATGCAGCAAAAGAAAAAGATTCTCTCGGATTAAAAGTTAAAAATAGACATAACGGACCTCGACAGAGAATACAACGAGCGAATATTTGTTTTCGAAAGAAACAAAAAACGGTGTTTTCGTCAAATTAAAAAAAAAAAAGACAAAAAAAAAAAAAAAAAAAAAAAAAAAAAAAACTAAGGACTCCCCTTTTCCCCATGACTCAATTTGTCTCAAACCACCTCAAGGAATTTGATTCATATTCGGTATATCCTTCCTTCCTTCCATTGCGTTTTTGTTTTAAGTTTCTATCTCTCTCTCTCTTCTTACCAATTTTACCAATAAAGGAACAGAAGAGGAAAGGGGTGTGGAAAGGAGAGGAAACAGGAGACGCAGGAGATGAAAGAATGATTGAGAGAGAGAGAGAGAGAGAGAGAGAGAGAGAGAGAGAGAGAGAGAGAAGGGCAAGAGGAGATGCTTCAAGACCCATCATGTCTCTCCCCTACCCACTAATTATCCCCTCACTTGGCCATGCTCTTGTTATTTATTTTTCCCCTCTCCTGAAGACCACAATATTTTTCTCCCCTCGGGTAACCCTCTCTCCATCCCCCTCTAAGACGTCTACCATATCCCATCTTTCCCTTCACCTATCCACCCTCCCCCGGACCCCGAGCTCATTTCCCCCCCCAACTCATTCTCTCTTCCTCCCCGTAAGTATCGGAGAGGAAGAGTAGCGGCAACTGTCGATAATTTATTTAAGTTCAAGGAGAAAAAGCAAGTGCACTGCTTCCTTTGTTGCGTTTGCTTGTTGGGTGCGCCCGAAATAATGAGATTTTGTTTGTCAATGCGCCCGATACTTCGGCGAGATCTGAGGGGAGGTGACCGAGTCATAACAATATATATATATATATATATATATATATATATATATATATATATATATATATATATATATATATTTATATATATAAGGAAAACAAGCTTACTCATAAAATCTGCTTAACCATACTAGATTCATACATACACACATACATACATCCTTTGGAACTCTCTTGCTGTTTCCATTTTCCGACACTTTCATATTCCACTCCTTTCCTTGCTTCGAGCTTTGGTTTCTCAGTAACCATAAAGATGAATGTTGCTGTGATATAGTCGTGCAGTCTTTGGAAGCATTGGTTCACACATATATGTATATATATATATATATATATATATATATATATATATATATATATATATATATATGTGTGTGTGTGTGTGTGTGTGTGTAATATATATATATATATATATATATATATATATATATATATATATATATATATATATATATATATATATATAAGCTTCCACGAACTACACACACGTTTATTACATATAACAACATAGTCACATGGTCATATATATTCTTGCAAAACTTTCCAACCAGCTGACATGAGAGAGAGAGAGAGAGAGAGAGAGAGAGAGAGAGAAGAGAGAGAGAGAGAGCTTGTTGTCTGTACACGTGTCTCTGGTCTCAAATTCCTTCCAGCTCGAAGAGAAAATCTATAACCCTTTGTTGTACGGTATTCTTTGTAGCCAATTGATTTTGATTAAGTGAATCACATGTTTGCCTCCACGTAAGCTCCCATCTATTTTTCGCAAGAGTGAAAGGTGATATTAAAGTATTTTGGCTCATATTAGCCATGAAAGAGCCAAAAGTCCTCTTGATTAACTCGCGAGCAAACACTTTAACAGGTTGTCGATTTGTTTTCAGTAACCTCTCTCTCTCTCTCTCTCTCTCTCTCTCTCTCTCTCTCTCTCTCTCTTTCTGTCCTACATAATGATGAGCTAAAACACCTCTATAAGGTAACGGTAAACTGATAATCTAATACGTTTCAGCAACCGATGGTGTTGCTGGTAAGTCTGACAATAAATTATTAATGAATGTACATATCCCACTAAGTAAAACACTCAACGAAATCTACTTTACAAAATGCAATGGATACAATAAATATATATAGAAAAATAAGTCGAAGGAGAAAGTGGGAAGATTGTTCATCGCCCGATATAATGAAAACCACCTTACAAAATGCAATGGATGCCATAAATATTTATAGAAAAAATAATTCTTGGAGAGAGAGGAAAGATTATTCACTGATATCCACTTCCGACTACATACCTTGTTCCATTAACAATAAGGCTGACTTCACTAAGGTATACTATGTCAGCTCTAAAGATGACAGAGCCCTCTACGCCTAGCATGCTATCCAACAGGTCGGTGCAAAATATAACAGGAAAAAGGGAAAGCATCGCACTTTTACACAGCGATCGGCGTTTGATGAAGCCCAAGTTGATTGAATGAAATAAAAGCCGTGTTATGATGAAGCTTCCAGCATGCGAGCGAAAACGGAACTTCATTTCAAGTTTGTAGTGGGAAGAGCTTGGTAAAAATTCAAAAGCCTCGCTTTATTGTTACTAATACTACACCGATGTATACAAAACATGAATGGACGATTAAAAAAAAGTTCCAATCACTTACTTTGACACTAATACACTCTGAAATTTCTTCATCAGTAAAGACGTTATTGGTCAAAGGGAGATAGGCAAATATATACATAAATAAATAAGTACGAATATATCTTTTAAAAGGAACATGCTTAATAAACACGAGATATATCATTTTTCAACTCGGTTGTACAATAAAAAAAAATCCAATAACGTACTTTGTCACTAATATATTTTTTAATTTTCGACAGCAATAACTATATAAAATGCCAAAAGGTAGATGTACAAATATGCACAAATACACAAACACAAGGCTTATTACGAATATTTAAGATTAAGAACTTTCTTCCTTATTAAACATGAGATATATAATTTTAAATCGGGGACAATAAAAAAAAATCTTCAAATGCCTTACACTGACACTGATATACTCTTGAATTTTCGACATCAATAAAAATATATAACAGCCAAAGTGGCAATGCAAGACTTATACGAATACTATGAATAAGAGCTTGATTACTAACTAAACCCGCGACCTGGCATATTAGAACTCGGTTGTAGTTCATAAGATAAAACTACGTCTGGGTAAATCCGTGTCTGTGAAGGAGAGTATTTCGTCCCCTTGCCATTACCCTCGACAAATATCATCTTAACCCTAACGCTATTTAGATATCGTTAGTGAATTTTTTAAATGATTAATTCCCCCCATACGACTTTTTTTTTCTATGCATTATTCATACCATCCCTCCTGACCTTATTTAGTTCTTCCCAGTTTGTCGAATCTGTGTTTGGCTTCGCTGTTAAAATTTTGTATTAGACAGTAAATTTTACATTAGTTTAAATTTTTTAAATCATTAAACCCTAATAATGTTTATGATTAGAAAGGCAGTATGTCAGCCACTCAAAAAACTATGTATGTATATATATATATATATATATATATATATATATATATATATATATATATATATATGTTATAATTCCACTATGTTCCCGTAGGTGAAGTATATATGAGACCTCACGTGAAAATGAAAGAAGGAAGTACCCAATACTTTCAACTTTTATTGCAGTCTTGGTACCTTGTTCTTCATTTTGACGTGAGGATCTTTTATATACATATATATATATATATATATATATATATATATATATATATATATATATATATATATATATATGTGTGTGTGTGTGTGTGTGTGTGTGTGTGTGTGTGTGTGTGAGTGTGTAATGCAATCTTTAATCGTAGGAAGTATCGTATATGACAAACAACATCTCCAGTTGACTTACGTCGAAGGGAATACTAGAGAAAATTTCCGGTTTCTAAGTGCTTAAGAAACTAACACAGTAAATCTACCAAATCAGGAGATATCCAAGTAAGCAGTGTTCTTTTAATCAGAAAGTCCATATTGCACTGAAAAAGTTCCCAATTTTAACCCTAGATTCATTACTTCAAGACTGCAAAATTATTACAGGGCTCGGGACCTCCGCGAGAGTAAATGCGTCCCTTGGTAAAGCTGGCAGATGACTGTGGCAGAATGGAGATCGTGAACTCGAGAATCAACCAGTATGATTATTTCTTTCAAACATACGCTTTCGCGGGAAGTGGAATTCTCTGTGTTCTCATGTATTTTTTGAATGCTTCATATTGTTCATGGAAGGGGTTCTTAATAGGGGGTATCTATACCCCTTGGGGTATGAAAACCACATGCAGGGGGTTTGGAACTTGATTTCTGTATATTTGTATAGCATATCTTGAAGTAATGTGTCAATGTATACATTGGTACATAAAATCCATATAAAACTATAGATGCTTTTGATTTTCTTGTATGTTCTATTACTAGCTATTCATACTTAAAGTCTGTATTAAACTAATAAGTATATTAAATCATATTGCCAACAAATAAGACTTAGGTGGACTTAAGCAAAGTGGGCATGGATCCATACTGGACAATTCACTGGGGGTCTGGAGTCATCAAAAGGTTAAGAACCCCTGGTTTATGGTAATTACACCCTTCTAGGCTTCTTTACCATATGAATATACTCTCCTACTTGTAAAGGCGAAGCTGAATTTAAACTATATTCAAAACACAAGAAAATAAAGTAGCAAAGCTACCTGGTGAATGTTTCTTTTTCCCGTCAGTCGGTCTGAAAATGTTTTTAAATATTTTTATTTATTATTACTGTGGAGACATTACTTGTTTCCTCCGGCTAGCCCTTTATTCCCATGCTTACGAATATAACTTATAACAGTATGTGTACCATCACAATGTCCTTAACATTTCTTATAGCCAAGATACTTCAGTAAAATCAGTACAGGCCTTGATAAAACAAGTAATTTAGCCTACCAAAAGAAGAAGAAGAAGAAATAATAATAATATAATAATAATAATAATAATAATAATAATAATAATAATAATAATAATAATAATAATAAAGAAGCTGCTTTCCCAGAAAAATCTATGACGTAAGCCCCATAAAAATTCCTCGCAGCCAACACCCAAAAATAAACTAACTCTTTATATACGTCTTCCAGATAAGAAAAAAGAAGAAAGCAAAAAAAAAAAAAAAAAAAAAAAAAAAGTAGCTCCTGAGTCGAACTTCCTCTCAATCTTCAAAAGAGCGGAGGAAGGAAGGAAGGAAGGAAGGAAGGAAACTGGGGAGGTAGTTACCTCACCATTTAATCTCCTCCTCATTACTGAGTCAACATAAAACCTACCCCAGGTAACACAACATTTTTTTTTTCATCCCAGAGAAACCGCGCCTCCGCCTTTTTCCGTTTTCATAAACGTACCTTTCGACCAAGGATTTACAGGAGGCAAAGGTCGACCTCCTCTGGTAAATAACAGAAGTGGCCCTAGTAGGCCTACCTAGGCCTATCAAGGATCTTGTCAGTATTCCGAAGATGCTACAACAGTTGCCTTAGCCCTCCGCCACTTCCATCCCTAAAACTTCCCCCTCCCTCCCTTCCTCCTTCCATTACCTCCCCCTCCCAACCATTACCTCTCCCATCCTACCATTGCCTTCCCCTCCCCTCCATCACCTCCCCCTCCCCCATCCTTTCTCTTTCCCTTTTCCCCTCACAGTCTAGTAACTCATAGGCCTCCGAGGACATCCCGTGAATTTAGCCCCTTATTTTCACCATTCCCCCTCGCCGCCTCCTCCAGGGGCAGAGGGAAAAGGTAGCGATGCCCGCAGGGACAAACTGTAAGAGGAAGAACAGCAGGATATGGAAAGATGGGAGAACGGGGGTGGGGGGAGAGGGAGAGAGAGGAGGAGGAAGAGAGACAAAGGTGGCTGATTGGCCGTTCAATACAATAAATGGATTCGGTTTCAAAACAACAACAAACTGGAATTCGAGAAACACTCAAGATCAATTCAAAAGAGGCTTTTGAAACCAGACGACGGACCCTCAGTCTTTCTCCTTCACATATATATATATATAAACTTATAATTTTCTGGCTAATACAAGACTACAAGAAGATGAAATACTAAAAGAAATGACCAAATAACCTACTTCTGTTAAAGCAGTGATCGTCATTGCATCCTTGCGATAATAATTATAATCACTGCAAAGGCTATAGACGCATAACCACTCATTTATGATAAAAACAGTTTTTAAAGTTTACAAAAGCATAAATCCATACAATTTCTAGAAATCTCTACATTCTGGATAAAGATTTATTTTTCTCTTTTCTACTAATAAGTTTTTAATTCATTATTAATTATAATATTAGCTTCTAGGGCTTCATTGTGACTGATTATCCTAACATTAAACTCTTTCAGGCCTGCTGCAACATTCAAAACTTTGAATGTTGTAATAGAGTTGCAAGTTCCTTAACTAATTACGAGGAATTGACAACTATATATATATATATATATATATATATATACAATAGACATATATATATATCTCATATATATATATATATAGATATATATATATATATTATATATATATATATATATATATATATATATATATATATATATATATACAACGTTTGAATCTCTTACAATAACGAGAGAGAGAGACAGAGAGAGAGACAGACAGAGAGAGAGAGAGACAGAGAGAGAGGGAGAAATAGGGTTGTTCCGTAAATGAGCTCAATACAAGCTACGTCTGTAGACCAAAAAAATAACAATTAAAAAAAGAAAGAAAAAAAAACAGTAGCAGTGTCGCTCGAAGACATTTATTAGTTACAGTACAGGCTGGCCAACCCACCCTGACGGCTGTGCACATCCAGAATGTAAAGAACAACCATAAACGAACTGCAAGAGATAAGCCGTCATATATATATATATATATATATATATATATATATATATATATATATATATATATATATATATATATATATATATATATATAAACGTATTCATATAAACATAAACCGCAAAGAGAAAATAACACGACATTGCATCACCACAGCCGGAAAGCAGACATAAATAATGTAAAAACCATTCCTAAACTAAAAAAAAAAAAAAAAAAAAAAAAAAAAAAGAATAGACAGTCTTTAGATACAGAAATACTATGAAATTAATCATTAAATCCCAAATGAAATTTTATCCTAGAAAGGTCAAAACAGGAAGTACAATAATTATCAGACAAACACGAAACGAACAACACGAAATGTTAAGAAACATTTTAGGGCTGAAGAAGAGAAAACAGAAAATGTGTTGACGGCAAGAGAATAAAACTGACGCATGCACTATTTACATTACACAAGAGGGACTTGTTCACTTTTAAAGCAGCAGTATCTCTGCCTTTGGATTAACTCAAGAACAACAACGAGAGAGAGAGAGAGAGAGAGACCTGAGAGAGAGAGAGAGAAGAGAGAGGTAAAGTTGTTTTGGGGGCGGTGGTCCAGGTTAGGTGGGTAAGGGTAAGGGGTAGGGGAAGATGGAGGGAGTAGGGAGTAAGGGCGAGGGGTTGGAAAGGGGAATGGGGAGGGCGGTAGGAGGGATGGGGGGTTGGGAGAGAGGGGGAGGGGAGGGGTGGGGGCGTAAGAACATGGAGCGGCGGGCAGGAAAAACACCCTACCAGTTTCGCCCAAAGTTTGGTGGGAATTCGTCAGGCTGTTGGTTGGAATCACAATGAGAACTGCTTTCTCTTTTCTCCTTCTCTTTCAAACCACAAACCCCGGGGTCAAGATGTGATTTTAGTGATGCGGCTGCGATGGAGCAGGAATGGAACGACCAAGCGGCCAACTGAACTGTTTTGATGGCCATAAGGGCACAATAAATATAATTCGACTTCTCCACCACTGTTACTTCTTCCGAATGGACACATGTCGTGAACGCTGGATACGGAATGGTTGTGATAGTATAAGGATGCTATTTCTGTTAATAATAATAATAATAATAATAATAATAATAATAATAATAATAATATAATAATAATAATAATATTAACAGTAATAAGTGGTACGAGCACCAACCTGAAGGAGTGATAGAAAACGATCAGGCAAAGATCCTCTGGGACTATGGTATCAGAACGGATAGGGTGATACGTGCAAACAGACCAGACGTGACGTTGATTGACAAAGTCAAGAAGAAAGTATCACTCATTGATGTCGCAATACCATGGGACACCAGAGTTGAAGAGAAAGAGAGGGAAAAAATGGATAAGTATCAAGATCTGAAAATAGAAATAAGAAGGATATGGGATATGACAGTGGAAATCGTACCCATAATCATAGGAGCACTAGGCACGATCCCAAGATCCCTGAAAAGGAATCTAGAAAAACTAGAGGCTGAAAGTACTCCAGGACTCATGCAGAAGATGTGATCCTAGAAACGGCACACATAGTAAAAAATAAAAAGTGATGACTCCTAAGGAGGCAGGATGCAACCCCGGAACCCCACACTATAAATACCACCCAGTCGAATTGGAGGACTGTGATAGAGCAAAAAAAAAAAAAAAAAAAAAAAAAAATTAATAATAATAATAAATACAATTCAGGTATTCAAGCAATGTTACTTCTTCGGAATGAAGACAGGCGAGCAGAGGTGTATGAATACAGGTGATGACTGCTAAATATGGAATGTTTGTAGTAATATATGGATGCAGTTAATAATAATAATAATAATAATAATAATAATAATAATAATAATAATAATAATAATAATAAATTCAATTCGGTTAATCAACCCATATTACTTCTTCCAAATGGATGCAGGAGCAGATGTCGAATAATAATAATAATAATAATAATAATAATAATAATAATAATAATAATAATAAATTCAATTCGGTTGATCAATCAGTAATACTTCTTCCTAATGACACAGGTGGTCACAGGTATAAATACCGAACGCTAAATACTGATTACATGTACAGTTGTAGACCCGTGAGTATTTACATGAATCATAAAAACAACAAATATTTCCTGAAAAGACTTAGCCACAATTTTCAGAACTTAAGACTTTCTGAACCAGTAATCTTCGTAATACTAGATTATATCAAGAATTCCTCTCCCTCAGATCTAGAGTATTAACTCACAAACCTCGATTAAAGGGACTTATGATTCTCTGCTAAGGAAACCATTCATTCAAGTCTGCCTTTCCTGGGTCCCAAAACTTCTATTCGTTCAAGAAGATTTAGTATATTGTATTTCAAGAACGTTAGGGTTTAGTACCTATAGGATTTAATTATCTGGTGCAGGAAACTCTAGGGATAAAGCGAGCCACAATTCATTTAATTTCGCCCGTGTTTTACAAATGTACTTGTTCTAACATTTGTTGGAATGTGTGTGTGTCTGTGTGTGTGTGTGTGTGTGTGTGTGTGAGGGGGGGGGGGGGTAGGGTGGGGTGGGGGTCAGGAGTTGGAGGAAATGGTTCAGGGAGGATTTAAAAATAGCGGACAAACTGGAAGAATGAAAGTAAATACGTTGAAATTCGAAACATTTGCTTTACCTACACGTCTCACTATATATGTATATATAAAATATAAATATATATATATATATATATATATAAATATATATATATATATATATATATATATATATATACTATATCATATATTATGTCTATATATATACATATATGATATATATATATATATATGTATATATATACATAATTATACATAAATAAATACACACGCACACACGTGTGTGTGTGTGTGCATGTAAAACAGATAAGTAAGATAATTTCATCCACATGCTTGTATAAAAGATAAACGAAAAGCGTATGGTACCACAAAACGACGCCAAGTGTAATAAAGGAAAAGAGGCATTTACAAAAAGATGTCCAAAACAAGACCCTCCATCAACTATTCAGAAGTTTGAAGCTGATACGGAGTGCCACTCGAGGCACAGTGCTCAAGGACCCTAAAACTTTCCTAAGCATCTCTTTGAAGATGACAATGAGAACCGAAAAAGAGTAATAATCAACACTTTTAATTGCCATAGGTCATAGATTTCAGTGAGGGGTCTACTTAGCATTCAGATCAGCTTCTGTAGAGGAACACCTGAAAATTTCAGAGTCGATTCATCTGAATATAAAGTCTAATTGAACAGGTTCAAGGCACATTCTTCCCGTACTCTAGTATAATGAGTGTATGTACATGTATGTATAATGTGTGTGTTTGTGCATGCAGCTATGTATATATATCTATATATATATATATATATATATATATATATATATATATATATATATATATGTATGTATGTATATATATATATATATATATATATATATATATATATATATATATATATATGTATGTATGTATATATATATATATATATATATATATATATATATATATATATATATATATTATATCCGACACAGTCTACTGGTAATTTTATACCAGATACGTTTGTAATTCTAATAGCAAAATGCCCATTTGAATTTTCGATTTCTTCATAATTTTTCGATATACATACATCTCTTTACAAAGCCTAAGATCCAAATGGAAGAATATGAATAAGCTCAGGATTCGAACCTTCATCAGGAGGATTAGAACGAGGTCACGTTACCAACATGACCACCCACTTTATGTGTGATGTGTGGAAGTAAGTGTTAAGTACACGAAAGCACTTTACACTATGTCTTTTCCTTTCGAACTTTCCCAGTGGCTTCCGCTAATAAACAAAATCACGCGCTTACTCTTGTGATTTTTTAGTAAACAAATGCATGTAAAAAAGTAAACTAATTTACACACATCAACTTTCTTAAACTTGATTTTCCGAAGTGCAAGTGTTCTCTTGGCATCCTGACAAAAAATTTCGCCGACTTCGAAACAGATGTTCGAAGTATGATAGGAAATACAATCGAGATGTAAACATTATCTTCAGTTCGTCTTTGTCTCCATCTTTGATAAATACGAAAGAAAAATAAAAATGTGAATTAGAACACACAACAAATACACATTCAACCATTATCTCCTTTACAAGAATAGGCAGCTAATCTAAGCTTACATAATTCCATTCAATATAATTCATAAAAACCTCAATTTTGTTATCGTCTTCTTCAAGATATAGGTATACAAAAAAGAAAAGGAAATATCACGCTTAGGGATATGGAGTTCAGCAAGATGAGAGAGAGAGAGAGAGAGAGAGAGAGAGAGAGAGAGAGAGAGAGAGAGATAATATAGTAGGAAGTTATCCAGATAAGAAAATACGATGGAAGAGCTATTATTTTAAGAGAGAGAGAGAGAGAGAGAGAGAGAGAGAGAGAGGGAAATTGTAGTACTAATAAGAGGGGATCAGTATTAGAGAGAGAGAGAGAGAGAGAGTAAAATATATAGGAAATTACAGTCCAAACAGAAAAGTAGGACTGAAAAAGTAATATTAAAGAGAGAGAGAGAAAGAGAGAGAGAGAGAGAGAGAGAGAGAGAGAAAATTGTGGTCGAAAAAGGAAAATACATCGTCTTTGTCACCCGACTGCAGCAGGTCTGACGCCCAGAATTGTTGTTCGCCGTCTGGGAGAGCAAAGACTAGAACCACCAATTGCGTTTTCTTCCTCAATAATTTCTCTTTGGTGCTAATTTTCTCACTCTCTCTCTCTCCCTCCCGTCGTTCTCTATTCTCTCTCTCTCTCTCTCATGAGATGCTTTTTCCGTCTTGTTTTCTTGTTTTCCTGTTGGACCAAAATCTCTCACTCTCTCTCTCTCATGAGAAACATTTTCCTTCCCGTTTTCCTGACGGACTACAATTTCCCCCCCCCCCCCCGCCCCCCCCCGCCCCCCCCCCCCCCCCCTCTCTCTCTCTCTCTCTCTCTCCTACTCTCTCTCTCTCTCTCCAACAAACACAAAATGTCTTTCCATCCAGGGTGTATCACCCGGACATTTACAATCTCCCTATCGCTTCTGTGTGTCTTTTCCTGTAGCGCTTTAAAAAGGGAGAGAGAGAGAGAGAGAGAGAGAGAGAGAGAGAGAGAGAGATAAGACACTAATGAATCTTTGTATAAAGAAAAGTAAGAAAAGTAGCCCGAGGCAATCCCCAATAGCATGTTTTATTCAACTCCAAAAAAAAAAAAAATCCTGTTTCAATAAAGCTGTTGAAGTGACGGCTGGTCCATGAGATGACTGTGTCCGAATCCTTCCTTCGAATCTTCCAAACTGGTTGACTTTTTTTTTTTCTTTTTTCCCAAATGATTATTGGGAATATCGATGCTCCTTACCAACACATGTCAGGTATACAAATAAGTCTGCTGAATAAGCGCTCAAGTCACGGTTTTTATTCGAAATCAATAGGACTTCCCCACGGAAAGATAGCTGTGTTTATTAGCATTGGTCTATTGATTGAATGCAAGCAGTCGAATGTCAATAAGCAGTTGGTGAGCTACGTCCAGATTTGGATACTTGGTTCTAAAAAAAGAAAAGTCTAATATACAAAAGCCACGTGACAAACACGTCATAAATTTAAGGAAGTCTGGATCATCTTATTCTTGAGAAAAATTCCGTCCGTACAAACTCTACAGCAATTCATTTGAACTGCTTACTATACCTCCGTAACACCACTTGAAGAAACCCCCAAATTTTACTATAAATGCTAAGAAGCTCGAATCATGAACATAAATTATTTGAAGAAGAAAACTCTATAACGCCGTTTTGATCGATTAATCATCATCAAATTTTGACTAGGCAATGTTCTTCCACAATTGAATTGTGGCTGGCGAGAAGAATTTCATAAAAACAACGATTTTGAAAGATAATATCCACACAGGTTTTTTTAGAAACGTGATGCCGTCTGAGGGTCCTCTATGATGTCTAAGTCCATCCAGGAAAACATTATAATGTCACGTGAGACATCCAGTCTATTCATAACTGAAAGTATTTATTTTGGAAAGGCAAAGAAAGCGACTTACAACCACATGATTTACATTAATATTTAGGAAGTAATGGCACGTACACTGAAGTAATACTTACAAGAAATACTTCAGTTTGAGACACGGACAACGATAAAGGAAGTTGAACATGACAGCAAAAAAAAAAAAAAAAAAAAAAAAAAAAAGTATGAGAAACGTAGTTCTTCACCGATACCAGAAATGTCAAAAGAATGAAAACATTTAGGTGCGAATTATTTTTTTTTTTCTGATGACAAGCCAATGAGAAGATAAACCTTATCCCTTGATTGGCCAAAGCACGAAAAAAAACCGACGAATAAGCTTTGATTTCAAGGTGAAAATCTTTGGTCATCCTTAAGATATAAAAATATGTTTAATAAAAACTGACATCTATAAGGTAAGTATTATTATATCCTTACAAAGCAGTTCTCATTTTAACAACTATGACGGGGGACAATAAATATTCGTAATCCAACAGGCGGATAACGAATTCAGCCGTGATTCCACCCAATATTTTGCCTCGTAATTCACACTATCACATTTCTGTTATAAACACCTGGCAAGTAATGGTGGCTCGTCGTACATTAACTCTTGAGGACGAGTAACAGAAAAAAAATATATATATAGACAATTACACAGGGGCTATCAGCAAGCATCGTCGTAATTTCGGACCGTAAGACAATAATTTTCTTTGACAATTACGGTCATTTCGCCGAATACGGCCGAAAACTGCTATTAAGTTCCCTGAAGTAAGGCCTTGGGAGCGCAACAGTTTGTCGCTCTCGCGCGCCGCCAACGGCGGTGGCGGCGGACGATAGCATAGCAGCGTCTTCAGATCGATTGATTGCAACGCACAGGCTTCTAACTCATTCCCCGTCTTCGCACAGAACGGAAGGTTCACATACTAGAGTTAGCGTTACATGAGAAGGGTCATAATATACTACTTAACCGGGTTTGATAATGGTATGGTTTATTTATACTCATTCGCGAACTACTATTACTACTACTTCCAATGTAGGTTCTTGGTGAGTCTCTCTCTCTCTCTCTCTCTCTCTCTCTCTCTCTCTCTCTCTCTCTCTCTAATCTTATATTTATATATATATATATATTATATTATATATATAGATATATATATAATATATACATACACATAGATGCATATATATATATATATATATATATATATATATATATATATATATATATATATAAATGTTGAAATTTTAAATTTTGAATAATAACAATTTTATTAATAAGTATTATGAATTTCAGCTTAACATTCGCCCACTTAGTATAAACCCAGTGCAAATACGAGTACACAATATTACAAACTAGCTGAGGTACACACAGAAGCAGGTGATCGATTAAACATTACTTGTGTAACGCATAATGAGAATGGTGTTAATAACACGGGAAGAGAGAATCTTCCTTCCCTCGAGCTAAGGACCATAAAATAATTATTTGATTATCGCTGTTGATAATTTAAATAGCTGATACAGAGAGGCATCGAGGAAAAAGCAACAAAGTGAAATCATTGTGGAATAATAATAATAATAATAATAATAATAATAATAATAATAATAATAATAATAATAATAATAATGGAAAATGTTAATAGGTTTGTTAATCGTCAATATATATAATACCCATAAGTTTTCCTTGAATTTCCATGTCTTCAATTTAAAATAATATTCTCTCTCACTTATTTACAAGATCAGGTGACAATTGAACTTACATTCACATACAAAATTAAACACAATTGCAGACAAACAAAATACAGTAGATTATCCCAACGATAAATAAAAAGTAAATAAAAAAGTACCAACGAAAAGAAGAAAGGTGGTGAAAAAAAAATATTTTCTCAACCACTCCTCCTCCTCCTCCTCCTCCTATACATGGCGAGAGATATATTTGTGCTTCACTTGGTGCTTCCACTTCCTAATTCTTCTGTAAACTTGTTCATAAATCACCTCCTGGACATGAAGGCTTTTTTTTTTTTTTTTTTCTTTGGCGGAGCCTTATTTTCGTGTCTTGCGGCTATTCGCGAAATTTCTCACCGTATACTTCTTTTTTCTTAAAGAGCCCAGGAGGACTGAAGTGTTGCCTCTCTCTCTCTCTCTCTCTCTCTCTCTCTCTCTCTCTGGATTGCACAACCTTTGCGTGAGGTTAAATCAATAATTGCAAGGAACTGTTAGGGAAATAATTATTACCTAACCGAACAACGACAGTTATTCTAAACAATGAAAAATAAATACGACTTATATCACCTCGATATATGGCCGTCCTCACGTGATAAGGCAATGGTCCCAACACTCGCGCCCAGAGAGAGAGAGAGAGAGAGAGAGAGAGAGAGAGAGAGAGAGATGGGGGTGGGAAGGGGGGTCAATTTACAATATTTTTCTTGAGTGTTCTAAAACACAAGAAAACCCAACACTTGTGCTACGCATATAGGCAAAAACTGGGGGCAGGATTCCAACCAGAATGTATAAATATGGCCCCGGAACAAGGTTTCATTTTTTTTTTTCTAACAAACCGATTTATGTCCACAGTCTTCCGTGTTATTATTTTTTTGGTTGGCCACAGCTATCAATATTTGCATGCAGTATCCAATAAAACTACTCACGCCCTGACTGGACACCTCCCCCCCTTTTTTTCACTACAAATACTCTGTATATTTTTAAGCGAGAGAGAGAGAGAGAGAGAGAGAGAGATGAGAGAGAGAGAGAGAGAGAGATTGAATTTTCACTTTTTCCACTACAAATAGTGTATTTCTTAAAGCGAGATATATATATATATATATATATATATATATATATATTATAATATATATATATATATATATATATATATATATATATATATATATATATAGAGAGAGAGAGAGAGAGAGAGAGAGGAGAGTAGAGAGAGAGAGAAATTGGTTTTTCACTTTCCTTCTTTTACTGCAAAGTACTGTACTGAGATAGATAGATAGATAGAGAGAGAGAGAGAGAGAGAGAGAGAGGTTGCCAAACTTGGCACATATCGATATGAAGTCGGGAGGGATGTTGTTTTGCATACCCCGCCTGTTCGTCCACGTGCAAACCTGCACACGAATCGATTCGGAAAGCACTCGGACGTGAGCTGTACACGTTCCTGACACTGGAATTCCGAAAGCACTCGGAGCTTTGAAGTGCATGTTCGTAACACCTGAAGTTCCAGAAACACTTGAAGCTCTGAAACGCATTTTCATACAATCTGAAATTCTAAAAACACTTGGAGCTCGAAAGTGTATTTTCATAACACCTGAAGTTTCAGAAACACTTGGAGCTCTGAATTGTATTTTCGTAACATCTGAAGTTCCAGAAACACTTCAAGCTCTGAAGTACGTTTTCGTAACACCTGAAGTTCCAGAAACACTCGAAGCTCTGAAATGTATTTTCGTAACACCTTAAGTTCCAGAAACACTCTGGGCTCTGAAGTGTATTTTCCTAACACCTGGAGTTCCAGAAACGCTTGAAGCTGGAAGTGCATTTTCGTAACGCGTGATGCTCCAGAATCACTTTGGAGCTCTGAAGCGCATTTTCATATCATCTGATATACTAAAAAACGCAGGGAGCTTTGACTTGCATTTTCAGAAAACCTGAAATTCTGAAGGCACTCGGAGCTTTGACACAGCATTTTCTTAACACCTGAAGTTCCGAAAACACCCTGAAGTGTACAATAATGCTCATTACATCAAACCTTACGTAGATGAAAGTGAACTTGGTTATAACACCTCACATTTCAAAATCAACCTTGAGAGGTAATTTCATGTTCCTGACTGGAACGGGATCCAGAAAACACTTGGCGATGTAGAGAGACTTTCAAAACACTTGAGATTGCAGAAACATTCTGAGGTGTCAAGTACACTCCCAAACACCTGAGATTTTGGCAACACTTATTATGTGTAAAGCACATCTGTTTAAAACTTGACATTACGAAATACATTCTTGAGTGGTAAATTGCGTTCTCCTGTCAATGGAATTTCGGAGACAGTCGGAGGTGTAAAGTGCGCTTCATAACATTAATGCGACACTTACTGTAACACTTCACATTTTGAAAACACCCTTGAAGTGTAAGGAGCATGCTCACAGCATCGTTTTGCGAGAATATTCTTTAAAAAAAACGCATGAACTACTGACAGCAGCCGTGAACAAAATTCTCGTAACACCAAGATTCG
>NC_087209.1:26812141-26822141 GCF_015104395.2 Macrobrachium nipponense | reverse complement strand
CGTACAGCACAGATGTATGTATGTATGTATGTATGAATGAACATTTATATTATATATTATATATATTATTGTAATAATATATTATATATATATATACGTAGAATACATATATGATCCATATATAGAATTTATGATATATATATCATATATAATATATAGTATATATATTTATATATATATATATATATTAGAGAGAGTTTCAAGAATGTATACTGAAGCACTGATACAGTTTTTGCTTCGTCGCTTCATCTTCAATCGTAAACCAATAACGAAAGAATGAATGGTACTTTCTCTTTCTTAATTTATAAATAAAGTGGAAAATTTTCACAGAACGAAATCGAACAATGTAAAATTATTATTTAAATAGCAAAAACACAGCGCCCCCAAATATTATTATTATTATTATTATTATTATTAGTTATTATTATGATTATTATTATTAATTATTATTATTATATTAATCAGAAGGCAAAAGGTTTTGCATGAACCGAACCTGAAAGGTTTTTTACCTCCCAAAACAACTACTATATATATATATATATATATATATATATATATATATATATACATATATATATATATATAGATATATATATATATATATATATATATATATATATATATATATATAAACAAACACTCAACGTCCTCACCTCGTTAAGAGACGAAGCAGAGAAGAAAACAACGACAAAACCATTAAAATACGCATCGAGAGAGAGAGAGAGAGAGAGAGATGAGAGAGAGAGAGAGAACCGGAGATTGAAAACCAATCGCCATACGCAGCTTCCAAAACCAAGGATGCGAATCCATGAGGCAGAGCTGTTACCCAAAGCGAACAGAAACGCATCGGCGGTTATTAGCAAATGCAGTTATATCCCTTTAAAACTTTGAACGCGGTTTTACAAAATCTGTTTGAAGAGCTCACACGGGCTGCTGCTGTTGCGGGCTATATCCCGCGGGTCGATGCGTTTTCTAGCGCGCCTCATGCCAACGCGTGTGCACGCCGATAGTAATAGTAAATGCATTTTACGTTATTCATGAATGTCTATGCAAACTAAATGCACGAAATTTGTCCCGCTCTGCGAAACACACACACACGCTGTAATTGCCGCGACTTCTGATTTATTGCCCACATTATTCATTTAAAGTCGATGGATTAAAACTCGAATATCAACATACATCAAACTCAGGGGGAGCAGAACAAAAGGGGCGGCCGACAGCGCTGCTTTTCTTTCCAGGCTGTTTTCCGGCGGGTTTCTAATTGAACACGGTGAACGCGCTTTAAATCTAATGTCTACTTTGCATAGTTTGCTGTCTTGACTTGGTGTCCGTTAACCAAACGCACATTAAGATTTGTGAAAAACAAACAAATAAATAAATAATATATATATATATGTGTGTGTGTGTGTGTGTGTGTGTGTGTGTGTATATATAATATATATACATATACATACATATATATATATACACATTATATATACATATATATACAAACATATATATATATATATATATATATATATATTATATATATATATATATATATGTGTGTGTGTGTGTGTGTGTGTGTGTGTGTGTGTGTGTGTGAAAGTGCGAGCTCAAGTGTGTATACATTTACGTACGTATGCGTGAGGATTGTAACTTTCATTCTTGTGTCAAAACGCTTGTAAAAGGAAGGACCTCTCCCTCCGAAGCCACACCCTTCAATGGAAAACCGACTCGTCTAAAAAAAATATTTACACACAATCACACCAGTGATCTTTAACAAACTTACCGTACCTCTCTCTCTCTCTATTATTCGGGCTCACTGTATCAAGGACAAACACCACAAATCAATGAGACGCTCGGCAAACAGTCGGTATGTAATATGACTAGACTTACTCGGAGAGATGTTTTACCTGTCACAAGTAAAAGGGGTACGGTCATGACCACGTCGGTCCTGCAACCAGTCAAGGACAGATAATGATAAAGTCACGTGACGCAAAGTATACCCGGAATATCTCATTCCCAGCTGGATCCTTCGTCAAGGATTTAAATGAGAGTTTGGTGTAAGGCGGCTCCAAATCCACACGCTATAATGAAGATAGTGATTTTCTTCATGGTAAAAATGACGTGAAACTTTACATGTTTAAAAAAGTATAATTTTTGAATTCTTAATTTTTGTGACTATATTGATGTGACTTAAATTTTTTTGGTGGTAAATTGTGAAACTTTTTTTTATGACGGAACTGACGTAAAAATTCTAAATTCTGAATATGATTAATATTATTCTTAATTTTTTCTGACTGCAATGACGTGAGACTTGAAGTTTTCGGTGCAATCATTTAATAAAACTTTTGTTGTTTATGATGGAAATGGCTTGGAAATTTTGAAGAAAAATTATTTTGGATTTCTGAATTTTTGTGACTGATGACGTGAGACGTAAACTTTGGAGCAAATATTTGAAACTTTTTTTTTTTTATAACGGAAATGACGTGAAAATGTTAAATTTTAAGATATTTTCATTTTAATTCTGAATTTTTGTGACTGCCATGATGCAAGAAACTTTTTCGTGGTAAAACTTTGAAACTTGATATTTTCGTGAATGAAATTGTGACATTTTGGTGTTCTTTAAGTTCATAAACTGAATCTTAAAAATTCTCGTGATAAAAGTAATGTGGAAAAACAATGCAAAAAATTGTTACATTTCTGAATTCTAATGACAGCAATGATGTGAGAATTAAACTTTTTCTCGTGAAAAATTCAAACTTTAAATTTTCGTGAAATAAATCATGAGAAATTCCAGTGTTCCAAAATGGAATAATCTGAAGCTTCAAAAGTATCGTGATTTAAATGACATGCAAAATTTGCAAATGAATGTAAGACAGCACTGTCAACCTACCTGTCAACTTTGCACCTGATTTCTTGGCGGTAGGTTGCCAAAGTACGATAATGAAACTTTTAACAGACCTGCCAAAGTATGATAATGAATGTTTTAACGAGTGTTGCAAAAGCCCAATTTCTTTGCCCATATAAGTCTCTCTCGTCTTAATCTATCGCCTTAGGACTGAAAGAAGGGATAAGGAGCCTTAAAGAAACAAACGAAAGAAGAAATATATACACAGGCTTGGAGAAAAGCAAGGAATCAAAGGACACGAGTAAAGGGTTGGAGAAAGAATGGGAAAAAGGGTTGGAGGGTAAAAAAAAAAAGGGGGGGGGGTGGGATACAGAAATAGACCTGGAAAAGGAAAAACCAAAATACAAAAGTTCGCATAAAATGAGAAAAGAAAAGGCTTAAAGAAGGAAATACAAAAAGGGTTGGAGAGAGAGAAAAAAAAAGATATTAAAATAGCTAAGAGAAAGAAATGGACAAAAACGTTAATAATATATATATATATTAATATATTTTTTTATATTTTATAAATTAATATTATAATATATATAATATATAGTATTATTACCATGTATATATTTATATATATATATATATATATATATATATATATCTATATATATAATTATATTATATAGTAATAGATATGTATATATATTTAATATAATATATATATATATATATATATATATATATATATATATATATATATATATATATATATACATACATATATATAATAATATATATTATATTATATATATATAGATATATATATATATATATTTATTTATTAAAGCCCTAGACAAAAGAAAAAAACAAAAAAAGATCATTACATAGTAGATCGATCAACCGGATTAACAAGCGCGCGCGCAAAACAAAAGCAAGCAAGCACGCACGCACACATGAAGGAGCACCGTCATGCACTTTCCCTGCACGAACGGCATCACTCAGAACCGCTGTTTCACGCGGCAACTAATGTTTGTAAACAACGTCATCGGGGGAAATGTATTAAATGTGCCTGGCACACTGCAGGTTTTTTTTTCTTTTATTGGGGTGTGGGGGGGTGTGGGTGGAGCGGATTGGGGTTGTCCGTGCAAAGGAACAGAGAGAATGATATGCACACAATACAAAGTTTGAAAGGAAACTGCCATTATCCGTCACGACGTGGACGAAGCTGACACTGAAAATCATGGCGAAACTCCGGACAATGAGAAGAACGTTAAGCCACGACAAAGAATGGTGGATAAATATTTTGAAAAGAGACGAAATGATATCCGATGTCATGATCAGTCCGACGACGGCGTAACCAAGAATTTCGACGAAGAGGAAGTTCACCCGGGAGAATAATCCTGGGTAAATATTTTGATCTGTTTGTAACGTGTAAACACAAACCCTTCTGACTTCTGCCACGGAATACGCTGACGCTGTCCTCACGAAAGTCCCCTCTAGCTTCTTCAAAAAAAGATTTTGTGATATTCATTTTACTTATGTGGATATTGATTTCGAAAGATTTTTTCGAAAGATTTTTTCGGATGATTTAAAAGTTTTGTATCTACGTATAATTTTTGCGAATGATTTAAAAGTTGGTATGTACGTAGATTTTTTTGCGGATGATTTAAAAGTTTGGTATCTAAGTAGGATTTTTTGCGGATGATTTAAAAGTTTAGTATCTAAGTAGACTTTTTCCAGATTATTTAAAAGTTTGGTATCTAAGTAGATTTTTGCGTATGATTTAAAAAGTTGGATTTAATCTATGTATATTTTTTTGCAGGATGATTTAAAAGCTTTAAGATCTAGACAGATTTTTTCCAGATGATTTAAAAGTTTGGTATCTAAGTAGATTTTTTGCGAATGACTTTAAAAGTTTGGTATCTTAGTTAATTGTCTCTGTGAGACTGATTACAATTATCTTGTGCTTCAAATAGTATATCTATGTTAAACATTATTAGAATAAATTGAGTGGACACAATAAATCTATTAAACAATTTTTTCTTAATCTCTTTGTAATAGTCAGGTTGAATATATTTCTTTATTTAATATAGTGTCTCATGGGATAATAATGAAACGGTAAAAATAAAAAAAATTAATGGTAATGAGATAAATAACACAGATGTTGAGTCACACACACACACACACACACACACAGAGAGAGAGAGAGAGAGAGAGAGAGAGAGAGAGAGAGAGAGAGTCTTCTTGTTTGTTTGTTTATGAAGGAAACAAGGGATATGTCTGTCTGGGGAAAACAGGGGACGAGGGTACAAAAAAAAAGCTTGCAGTAGAAGGCTTAAAGGAAATCAAAGAAGAGGAGGAAGAAGGAGAGAGAGAGAGAGAGAGAGAGAGAGAGAGAGAGAGAGAGAGAGAGAGAGAGAGAGAGAGAGAGAGAGGGGGGAGCTTTCTCGCCCATGAAAATTGCAAGCCACGAATACTGTATACGAACGTAAACATGAACCTACGAAATGCGATGGATTTATGTCACGGAAGCAGCTGATAGTAAAATGCTGTCAGGCTGGGAGTACGTACCACGTGACCTCATTCTTGCACGTGACCTCATTCTTGCAATTGCAGGGACTGGGATCAAGAAGAGCCTGGAGATAAGATGTCAGGCTGATTTATGGTGTCCATTTACGGGACTACAGGGATGGTTGTAAAGATAAGAAATAAACTAACGCTCATGGCTATCTGGTACAAAAGAGTGATTCAACGCGATAATATTCGAGCATAAGTAGATAAAATGAAGTCATTCAGGTCTGCATATGTGTGACGTCAACGTGATGACCGGGCGTGACTTCAGTTTTGAAAATATGGGAAAATATTGGGTATTTTGCGCAAGGTTTGGAGGCAACAAGCTAACAAAGGTCACCCAACGGACTCATGTGGCAATACCTTCAGCATGCTGGAGTTGTTTGCTGTTGGAGATTAAGCTGGCCTTATGCCAGCACGGGCTCTTGCTCACAGAGCAGCCCTTAGTTGCTGGAGGAACATGGTACAGAATCAAATCTCTGTCAATTACGCGTAGTAAATATGGCAAACTGGACTGGTGTAAACATGACAAATTCGTCCTGTGAGGAAAAATAAATAAATAAATCGGTCGAGCAATTTAGGGAATCCCGCTGTCTGTAGCTTCCGTCGACGCCGACCGAAATAATCAACACCATCACTTCCAGTTTCCGCTCAACGAGGCGAAGGTGCAAGAAAAGGGCCATTAATTTTGGTTTCCTCTGTTAAGTACCGACGCAAACTAATTGGGGGGAACCTGTAGTATACTTTGGCCAGGTAATTAGCAAAAGGGAGAGAGGGAGAGAAAGAGAGGGATAAGGAGAAAGAGAGAAGAGAGTGTGGAGGAGGAGGAGGAGGAGGAGTAATTGGGGGGAACCTGTAGTATACTTTGGTCAGGTAATTAGCAAAAGAGAGAGAGGGAGAGAAAGAGAGGGAGAAAGAGAAAGAGAAAGAGAAGAGAGTGTGGAGGAGGAGGAGGAGGAGGAGGAGGAGGAGGAGGAGGAGGAGGGACAAGGATTGGTCGATCGATACCTGTGTTAGATAAGGAGCCGGCCAGAATATAAATTATTCCTTTTTTGCGATACAAATCAAACAGCGGTGACGGCCCGGCCAACCCTATTCATACAGCCAATTACGCTTCTCCCGGGATGGAATGGACACGTAATGGCCGACAAGTGCCTCCCTGACACAAGCGGCCTTTTATTTTCGTTTTCTCTTCCCGAATTAGGTATTGTCAAGGCTTAACAAAGTAGTCGGGGTTTGCGCATTGTTATAAGTGAGAATTTTGATTTCCATGAATATCAACGCTGTTTCCGAAATTTGTATCAATAGTTCAGGTTGCTTTTGACAAAATTTTATGGTCATCCATATTTGATATCTGACATTTATTCATCCGTGACTTTCAAGATAGGACATCATTAAGTTGTTGATACATAAGCATCTATGACTTTTAAAATATGACATCCATGAGTTGCTGACATGTATTCATCCATGACTTTTAAATTATGACATCCACGAGTTGCCGACATATATTCATCCATGACTTTTAAAATAAGACATCCATGAGTTGCTGACATATATTCATCCATGACTTTTAAATTATGACATCCATGAGTTGCTGACATACACTCATCCGTGACTTTCAACATATGATATCCATGAGTTTCTGACATATAGTCATCCATAACTTCTGACATATGACATCTATGGGTTGCTGATACTTAGTCATCAATGATTCTTGGCATATGACAGCCATGAGTTGTTGACAAATGACTTTTGGCATATGAAATCTATGAGTTGTTGAAAAATGCGCATTTGTCAATTTCCGAAACATGACATCCATGACAGCGCATGATGGAAAATTTTTCTTAAAACACAAAAACAGTTCCGTTCAAATCACCTGGAGTGTCTCCGTCAAGATTGCATTAGGAAAGTGAGTCAGGCTAGCAAGAGAATCTCTATATAAATAACCCGTTCTGATTACGCCGAAGACAGAAACCTAATGAAAGGGAACCTGAAAAAATCACAAAGGCGGCGATAAAAGACGCATTTTAAAGAATAGATCAAGAATAAGGAAAAAAATAAAACTAGCGGATAAAAAAAAAGAGGGAGAGGAAACGAAAGAACAAAAGTTAAAAGGACGTGTTAAAAGAATGGCAAATAAAAAAACGAAAAACAATTTCGCGAGAATAAAGAAGGAAAACAATGGAGGAAAAGACAACAATATACAAAAGAGGACAGGGGACAAAACATCTGGAAAGAAGCAAATGAGAGAGAGAGAGAGAGAGAGAGAGAGAGAGGAGAGAGAGAGAGAGGGGCGCCCAGAAAAGGCGAGGGGGTTAAAACCCAAGAGGGAGGTGAGGTATAAAGGGATTATTTGAACAGCGTTATAAGATTTGGATGGTCGAGTGAGGGTCTAAATTATCACATGGAATAAAATCGTTCCCCGTGTTACTCGCATCCCTTTCTTAGCTGGGTAAACCCCCGGTGGCAATTCTTCATAGGCAACCTTGCATGCCTTCCAAGATACATTTATATGGAATCTCATTGCGCTGCTGTCATGAAATCCCAAAGCTTTATTTAGGCAATCATTCAAGTCTTACTACAAATCTGTAATGAAACCCCAACGCTTTATTTAGGCAATCTTCCAAGTCCTTCTGACCACAAATCCTGTGGTGAAATCCCAACACGCTATTTAGGCAATCTTTGAAGCCCTTCTGACCAAAAAAAAAAAAAAAAAAAAAAAAAAAAAAGTAAAGATATCGCAACGTTTTATATAGGCGATAATTCAAGACTTTCTGACCAACGATACAACTATATGAGATCTTACCGCTTTATTTAGGCAATCCTTCAAGGCTTTCTGACTACACAATGGTGACGAAATCCCAACGTTTTATTTAGGCAATCATTCAAGTATTACTGACCACAAAAATATAATGAAATCCCAACGCTTTATTTAGGCAATCTTTCAAGTCCTGTCCACAAATCTGTAGTGAAATCCCAACGCTTTATTTAAGCAATCTAATCTTTCAAGCCCTTCTGACCACAAAACTGAAGTGAAATTCCAACGCTTTATTTAGGCAATCTTTGAAGACCTCCGGACAAAAAAAAAAAAAATAAAACAAACAAACAAACTGTAAAGATATCCCAACGTTTTATATAGGGAATAATTCAAGACTTTCTGACCAACGATACAATTATATGAGATCTTACCGCTTTAGTTAGGCAATCCTTCAAGGCTTTCTGACCACACAATGGTGACGAAATCCCAACGTTTCATTCAGGCAATCTTTCAAGTGTTTCTGACACACAATGGTAACGAAATCCCAACGCTTTATTTAGGCAATCTTTCAAGCCCTTCTGACCGACGACAATACAACTATATGAGATCTCATCGCAAAACTGAGGCAAATAAAGCCTTTTGAAAGCCTTCTCATCAATGTTATCTAGGCAATCTTTCCGGCTTCGCTGGCCGACCAGTGATACAGATGTTGGATACTTCATCATTTAACCTATTTGTTAAGGCCTTCTGACCAATCAAGATACAAATGCCGGCGGTACCTCGTCTTTTTAGGCAATCTGTCATGCCGGAGGTACATCGTCTTTTTAGGCAATCTTTCAAGCCTTTCTGACCAAGGAAATGGCTGTGAAATCTCGCATTATTGACGCCATCGACGGCCGTAGCTGGCAATTTTTCAAGGAATCCCTCGCTAATATTCATTGCATGTGGTCGATACGCGTTTGGGTTGTCAGGTTATTTTATTCTTAAATCAATAAACATTAATATAAATCGCAGATTTGCTCCGCAACGTCAGGAAAACAAACATCAATAGCGTAAGGGGATTAAACTTGCTAAAGACTTTCTGTTAAATATACTCTTACGACAAGGTGACACATTGCTATCCAAGTAACACTGGTATAGATCTATTTTCTTTCCTCGCACAGGAAAACGGTTTCATGTTTGTTTGTTTGTATGGCGTTTTTACGATGCATGGAACCAGTGGTTATTCAGCAACGGGACCAACGGCTTTACGTGACTTCCGAACCACGTCGAGAGTGAACTTCTATTGCCAGAAATACACATATCTCACACCTCAATTGAATGCTCGAGAATCGAACTAGCGACCACCGAAGTGGTACGCCAACACCATACCGACCACGCCACGGAGGCGCTAAACGGTTTCACGTAATTCTGAATGTTAGCACAAAGCAGAGACATCAATACAAGAGCGCGCCACTACTATGGTGCTCCATCAGTTGAGGAGTTTTCCATGACTTTTTCATGGCTAAAAATAGAAACGAAGAAATGGATTTACCCTTGCATTAACATAAGAACAATTAAAAGGATGAGTTCGCTGTATAAATGACTTTCTGATCGATCTGCTGTCACAATCAAATAAAGTAAAAGTTGCCAAAGAGCTCAACCGATCATATTTCAAAGTACAGTGAAATAACAGCCTGATGAACTTTGAAATCTTTCACACCAGCCCTTATTTGAAACCATAGCTCCCATAACTTATCCATTAAACTCCAGTTTCCTTTTTTTTTTCCTCTGAACGACGTCAATTGAAAGACGATTCAATAGCGAAAAGAATGACACTTTCCTCAACATTTCCACCTCCGCCCATT
>NC_087209.1:26804641-26809641 GCF_015104395.2 Macrobrachium nipponense | reverse complement strand
ATTTGGGTAGGCACGATTTTCCGTTTACTGTTTGCCAACATTCGATTTACTTCTATTCAAAGACAAAACTCTCTCTCTCTCTCTCTCTCTCTCTCTCTCTCTTCTCTCTCTCTCTCTCTCCTTCACCCGCAGTAAGCCTCTTTAATTTAATTTGTTTAGGCACAAATATCCATCACACCTAACCAGAAATTTCTCACCGAATCATTTATTCTCTCTCTCTCTCTCCTCTCTCTCTCTCTCTCTCTCTCTCTCTCCTCTCCTCCTCCTTCTTCTTCTTCTTCTTCTTCTTCTTCTTCTCTCTTCTCTCTCTCTCTCTCTCTCTCTCTCTCCTTCACCCGCAGTAAGTCTCTATTTTAATTTGTTTAGGAACAAATATCCATCACACCTAACCAGAAATTTCTCACCGAATCATTTATTCTCTCTCTCTCTCTCTCTCTCTCTCTCTCTCTCTTCTCCTTCTTCTTCTTCTTCTTCTAGCTGCATCCATCCCATCTCCTCACCTGAAACCGAGCAGACGCAAAAACATTATATCCCACTCGGCACCCGAACACGAGGGGTCGACGGTACCTTGATCTCCTGCTCATGTACTTGTTCGACGCGTCGGGGACATGAGAACTAAACGGTCGCTCTCCATTTAACACCAGTTCGGGAATGTCTGTCTCGCTGCTGCTGCTGCTGCAGCCAAATTAACTCGGCGATAACCTGGTGCTGACGGCGCTGTGCTGCCGTTGTCATCATTAAAGTGTGAGCAGCTGGAAAGACGGCCGTAGACTGATTGGAAGCTGATTGCTGCGAGACAGCACCGAGAGAGAGAGAGAGAGAGAGAGAGAGAGAGAGAGAGAGAGAGAGAGAGTTTGGCAGCACTGAGAGAGTTATGTAAATATGACAAAAATATTAAAAAACATCGCATGTGGAGTGAATGGTAAAAAAGGATATAAAAACTGGAGAGAGAGAGAGAGATTAATGTAAATATGAGAAAATTATTATAAAAATATCGCATGTGGACTGAATGGTAATAAGGATATCAAAACGAGAGAGAGAGAGAGAGAGAGAGAGAGAGAGATAACTCAAATATGAAAGAAATATTCATGTGAAATGAAAGGCATCATGAATATAAGAACAAGAGAGAGAGAGAGAGAGAGAGAGAGAGAGAGAGAGAGAGAGAGAATAACTACTGATAAAAATAAGTTACACTAACAATACCTAAGTTATGATCAAGGACAGTAACGAAAATATATAAAAATATAATTAAGTTCCTGGGGATGCAAGCTACGGTGCACATCTCCTACCACGCGATTCCTCTTCGTGTCAAAACGCCCAAGAAGTCGAGAAGAAAAGAAGAGGAGAGGGATGAAGCATCACAGGGCAACCCTCGTAAGAACCAAGAAAGGAGCACGGTTAATTTAGAGAGAGAGAGAGAGAGAGAGAGAGAGAGAGAGAGAGAGAGAGAGAGAGAGAGAGAGAGAAGCATGATGATGCCGGGACACACGGGGAAAAGCTGGTTAGCATATGCATCGGGGTCAATCAATCTTACTCGAGCAAGTTCTGTCTGTCATCCTGTCTTTTGCTTGAGCTCGGATCGTAGCTTATGACTGGTCAATGAGCAGCGTCGAGCAGGTATTGCATTGGGCTCTCGGTGCGTGGAGGAAGGACGAGGCACTTGGTAGTGTTAGTTGAAGAAGAAGAAGAAGAAGAAGAATAAAAGGTAAATACAACAACCTGAGAGATGTTTGGAAAGGTCTGAATATGCTTTCAGATCGACTGACGAACGAAGTATCCGATAGATGAGACAAAGGAAAGAGAATGGACGAGGAAAGGTTTATAATCTATCCGAAGTGGATCAGACGAGAAGGAGGAAAGGGAACGAATGAAAAAGGTAGTACATAATCAACTAACCAAAAATACCTATCATAGACGTAGATGGCGCTACGGAAGAGAATGAATGGCTACAGAACTAAATACTAGAATATTAATAATGGTAAGAAGGCGAACAAAATGAATGTTTACCGGGGCGCACAGAAATTTCAAAGAGAGAGAGAGAGAGAGAGAGAGAGAGAGAGAGAGAGAGAGAGAGAGAGACCTTCAATGGAGGCGTACATGACTACATAAACAGGTACAAGGAACCCATTCCTGAAGGCGAGGAATTCTACCTCGAAAGAAAATAGTTACACATGCGTCTAGTTCCAAGAACAGATTCCGGCGGACAGCACAAAGTCATCATTCATGGCGAGGGCTTTAAACTGTTGGCTAATGCGACACCGTTACGCCCACAAAACACCCAGCCACGTCTATTAAGGGCGTAACCTTTGTAATAATCATTTAATGACGCGTCATTACGATCACAGCCGCAACCTCCAGGAACGATCTATCATCGGGCTGACAAAACAGCTTTACCATTTTTTCACATTGATCAAAACATCAAAACGGGTGGTTTTTTTTTATATAAATATTTATTATTTTGTTAATTTATTCATATAAATATTTATTCCTTTATTAATTTGATTCATATAAATATTTATTCTTCTGTTAATTTATTCATATAAATATTTATTCTTTTGTTAACTTATTCAATCTTAGTTTTTATCTGCATATTATACTACTTATCTATTTCGTGTTTTTCTGCTTTTCTTTTTTATGAGAGAATTCTGTTATTGGAAGTTTTGAACAACAACACAACAACAACAACAATAATAATAATAATAATAATAATAATAATAATAATAATAATAATAATAATAATCTTTATCCTTTCATAACAGCAACGAATTATAACACTTACGTCAATAAGAATACGCGTTTAATCTGGCCAAACATTTTAGGATGAATTATCTAAATAACAATGAGAGAGATAGATAGATAAGAGAGCGAGAGCGAGGAGAGAGAGAGGAGAGAGAGAGAGAGTACACCTGGTGGCTGAGGGTTGGGGGGGGTGGGGGTGGGGGGTGGGGTGGGGGGTGGGGTGGGGGAACTACGGATGCAAATGCCGACCAATCATTTAGATGCCAACACCAACACTTACAATAACCCAATATTGCGCAGGGAAACGACACTAAATTGAATTACTCACAGCGCGTTAGGCGCACTTCCAACCAGGTTCACACAAAATGCTCCACGGCCAGTTTGGGTTCCGGGACGGTCCCTCGTTGTTGCCGTCACAACAACAATTCTCCGGGCCCCCGTCTGCTGGTGACACGTTTCGGCAGAGTCGACACCTCAGACAGAGGACTAAAGTGAATTTCGGAAATCTCCTCCTGCTTCCGTTTTTCTTGGGAAATATAACTTTTCATTCTTCTCCTTAGGTGTTGAGCTCAACATATTTTCGTTCCCTCTTTTACCTGCCTATCTCATTAGTCTTTGGGATTTAGAAATAAATCTAAGCTTAATTACATATATTCACCGAATTTCTTTAAACTAAGACAGAAAAATGTAGTTTAAAATGATTGACGGAAGACCTTACTTTACAAGTGCAAAATGATCTTCAAAAGCCCTTACTTTATAAGTACAAAGGATGTGCAATAGTCCTTGCATCTTAAGCATATAATGATCTACAGAAGTCTTTACTTTACAGTTTAAAAATGATCGCCATAAGACCTAACATTTCGAGTATTACAAGATCCTCGAAAGTTCTTAATTTAAACAGTTACCTATGAAGGCAGCTAAATCTTACACACACACCACACACACACACACACACACACACACACACACACACACACATATATATATATATACATATACGTATATATATATATATATACTATATATATATATATATATATATATATATCTATATATATATATATATATTACACAGGACAATTTACTGGCTATAAAAAGTAGTTTCCCATGGAGGCTTCTGTCATCGGTTCATCTCGCAACAACATTTTAGACAAAAATCAAATTAAGAAAATTGAATTTCCTCTCATGGAAACGTCTTGAAACAATCTCCAACGCTTATCCTTCCGTTCTAATTGGCAGGTGACAAATCCCGTTTTCTCTGACAACTTTATTCATAAGTCAATTCAGCGTAAATTTGTAATAATACTAAAAACACAATTTATGTAAACTAATCGCCCAGACCTTAAAAACAAATCAACTCATAATAACGGGAACTGCAGCATGATCGTAAAATACCCATTTATTGTATCACTAAACACTCTACCTTCATAATTACCAGATACTTCGGAAACAATTCCCACAATTAATCTCTAATGGTTTCGTTCATTTTCGCTCTTGACGGTAGCGTTTAGTTAACCGATTGACATCGTTACTCCCCTTTCCTATCCATTTACCACTTTCATAATTCCCCTTTCCCCACCCCCAACTTTCTCCCTTTTCCCTTGTTTTCCCTCCTCCTCTTCTTGCTCCTCCTCCTCCTCTTCCTCCTCCTCCTCCTCCCCGCTGTTCTGGTCTTGAGGGTAATTTGGTAATGGATTCTCTCAAGGTGACACAACGGATCAGCTGTTCGCATGTTGAACCTCAACAGTGCCAGCTCATGTGACTACTACTGCTACTACTACTAATAAATACTAATACTACTACTGCTGATGCTACTTATGCTGGTTTTAACGACTTTCACTCACGTGATGGAATTAATTGAAAACAAGAGCTACGGCAGCTAATAGTGTAATGACGTCAGCATCTTCTAATTTATATTTTGTGTGCCAATGTCATTGGCAGCTTTCTTATTTAGGGAAGAATGAATCATTCATGACTTGCTATTTAGCACTTAAAATATTTTCAGAAGTTCATTTCCAGCTTTCCAGTTGCTTTTATATAACATTTTACTTCACCTATGTGTCCATCATTTCAACTAATAATAATAAATGTATTGTGCTGCTTTTGACTGAAGCCATCATATGTGACCATTTTAATAACTGAAAATCAAGCCTCTTGACTCTCATATATATATATATAATATATATATATATATATATATATTATATATATATATATATATATATATATATATATATACACTATATACATATGTATACATA